>NW_020798699.1:0-199878 GCF_003344945.1 Aspergillus welwitschiae
GGGAATCGAAGGAACAACGCTATCTGATACCCACCAAGGGGGGAAGAGATTCTCCCGTGAGCTATCACGCGGGCTTGGAAAGGTGAAAATATCGGACATGTTCCATTCTTCAATGGATGGAGGCCTTGATGACGGCGGTACCTCTGCTATTTCGAAAGGAGGAGGAGGAGGAGGAGGAGGAGGAGGAGGAGGAGGAGGAGGAGGAGGAGGGGGGGGAGCGACAATATTGCCAGCTCTGGAGTGAACATGCTCTCGCGCACCGTCCGGGTGACCGCTCTCTTCTGGTGTCCTGTCTAGAATATTAGACGATCGTTTGCGACGCTTCTCCCGCGTATTAAGTTCAGAGCGACCAGAACGCCTCATCAGCGTTTCCTTGGCAGTAGTCCTTACTGGACGACCACTCCGCGATGGAGGACTCCAAATGCATTGCCGGTTCAGACGCTGGCATCGAACGCACACCGTGCAGTCTTCCAGCTTGGTACAACGCAGCTTTTGGGCGTGACACTGGTCGCAGGCAGCACGGCGCGCAGATGGATTCACAATAACCCCTATATGAGGTGATGGGGACTGGGTGGACATGTTATGGTATGGAAGGCAACCGGGGAGGAAAAGGGCAAGGGAAAAGCAGCGGAAGAAATGAGGCCTGTCGTTCAAGTATTCTAGCCCTATTTATCGGTGGGTTCACAATGCATAAGATGAGACTTATCAAGATAGGGAAAGGCACAGGTGATTTAAAACTCCTGCTTAGCCTGACCAGAATATTGGACTAAGGCCGGGGAATCCAATTCAAGCCGCGTGGCACAGCTAAAAACCGTGAAGTGACTGTCTTGCAGACGCTGGACTTGCTCATTGGCACACTGTTTTACTATTAATCAAGCCGATCGTCCTATATTTTGAAAGAGGTATAAATGGATATTTGCAAGGGTCGAGCGATGATAGTACTACGATATGCCAGTCAGATCAGAATATTTCCGAGTTTGACACTCATCTTACCTCACGTCAGCCCGAGGAGTGCAGTGGGCACTGGTTATCACTTTCCCCGCATCCTACTACCACTCCTCTTCTCAGATGCGGTACAGATCATGCTTAGATTTTGGATAGAACAGATATCAAAATCTACTATACTACTTAAAACTTACTACAATGGACGATGACAATATGGGCTTTATCACGTAGCGTTCAATCATGTTGCAAGTCAATCTATACCCAGTATATACAAAAATGTAGCTTGTACTATATATACACCCATCGTCTACCGACCCTTGCCGAAATCGGGCTGGTAGGCCTTGACCTTACCCTTGGACAGCTCCCTCAGAGCCATGGTGGCATACTGACTCGAACCGAGCTGGAACTTGAGCACAATGGCGAGCTTCTCCTGAGCGTTGGAGGAAGGCGTCGCTTCACCGGAAGTCTCAGTCTCAGTTTTCTTGCCTTGGAGCTTTTCCAAGTCAGTCTGCACAAACTGCTCATCGTCCTGAGTATACACATGCACGTCGAAGGAGAAGTCGGGTCCCGGGCGGTTGAGCAGCTTGCGATAGCTACCAGTGAGACTAACCTCCCTCCACTTGCGACGCATGTCGAAGGGGTCGAGACCGCCACCCTGAGCGCTGCCCATGAACTGTTTGTAGAAGTCCGTCATCTTGTTGGGCGGGTAGAGGACATCGTAGCCGGGCTGAGTCAGAACGACATCGAAGATGCTGTACTTGCCGCTAGCTGCCTCCTCGGCAGTCAAGGCGCGCGCACGGGTTATGCCTTCAGAGACGTAAGCGCTGTCTCCCGCCTGCGGGGTGATGATGACTTCGCCATCGGCGTCAACCTCGCCCGCGGCGGCGGCAGCTGCCGTGTCATCCTTGTCGCTGTGCTCGTGCACCAGCACGAGATCACCCTCCACGACCTTGTCGCCGTACAGGCGCCAGCGCTCACCGGCGGCAAAGTTCCAGACCAAGGACTGGTACGCGTGGACATACATCAACCGCAGGTTACGAGGGATAGCTTGGAGCGCACCAAGGTAGTCGTTCTGAGCACGGCTGAGTTGACGCATGACGGTGGATTCTGCCGCGAATTTTCGAGGCAGCTTCTCAAGAGCCTTGTTGGCGTTTCCGGTCGTTTCAAAAATGTGGATAGCTTCTGCGCGGGCCTTGTCATCGGAGCTGACCAAGGCCGTCGAGTTCTCGCCCTCCTGAGCAGCAGCTAGAGCATGAGGGCTGTACTGGAGGATGGCATCGCAAGCGCCCTTGAAGTCGCCCTGGAGCATCTTGACACCGACCGTGTCTGTACGGGTAGCAAAGGTTCCAAAACGTTGCAGACCGAAGTAGTTGAAGTAACCGCGCTCGCGGAGATTCCGTAGTGCTGTGCCCACGACCTCCTTTGCCTTTGCAACAGCTGTTTCACGGTTGCTCAAGTCGACACCTGGAATATCGCACTCACGGAGACTGATAACGAATTCGTTGCCATTCAGATCTCCCAGGTCAAGGCCATGTTTGCAATACTCAAAATCGCCGAGAGCAGCGTTGCGAAGTGTAGGGTTGATCTTTGTGAGGCGCTCAGCATGTAAACGATGCGCACAGGCCCTCTGAACAGTAACACCGCGGCGGTCCTTGGTTCCAGCGAATTGGAAGTTCTTCGTGTTAATCTTCAACTGCCGCGAGATGAACGAGAGAACTTCCATAGTATCCTTATTCTCCTTGTACAGAGTGAAGTGCAGATAGGGACCACCCAGCTCATCCCAGTTGACCGGCACACGGGGGCGCGCATTGTTACGCCCGCCCTGCGCACTACGGTTGTTCCGATTTGGCGCAGCAGAAATAACCATCATCCCTTCGCTGTCGGTTTGAGACTCGAGCTGCGATTTGAAGATGCGACGGATGGCCTGGTGCATCTTGATGCGCAGGTCGCGGTCATCGACAAGAAGAGTGGGAATCTTGGGTAGGTCGCTCGGTTTCGATTTGGGATTGAGAATGGCACGTTTGTTCAGCGATACAATTTTCTTGGTAGATTCTTCGCCGAACAGGGAGTCAAGGAGCGCCATGTCTTCCTCTGGGATCTGGAAGTCCGGCGTGCTCTCTGCACTTGGCGCAGCATCCTTCTCTGCGGAGCCTTCTGGCTTTGCCTGTTGATCATTTTCTGCGGGTTTGGGCGTGGGAGTATCCGCGGGCTTAGCCTTCTCCTGTTCTGCTTCCGGGGTGGGAATGTTGTGAAGATGCAGGACTTCGCCGGACGGTACGATCTCGTTGACAAGGAAGTCGGTATATCTAGTTAAAGAGGTCGGTAAGCGCCTGCATGATTACAGTACTCAGAGGGGATTAATACCTTTTCTTTAGGATACCGTAGAACCCTTCATTATCGCCGCTGACAAACTCGGTGATTCCGACCTCGAGTTCTCTCGCCTCCTCCGCGGAGAGTTTAGCGGCGTCCGATTGCGCAATTGCCTCGTTGGAGGAAGGAAGCGCAGCATCATCGGTAACGGAGTTGTTATCGGTCTTGAGCCGCTTGCGCGGCGACTCAATAATATCGGCACCTTCCATAGTAACGGTGGCAGTGAGGTTGAATTGTAGTAGTTGCAGCACCTGAAGTCATGGACGGCTCCAGCCTGGAAAAGTTACCGTCACGTTTTTGCTGCTCCGCATTGGGCTAGAGTGGGGCTAGCCCTAGTGTTATCGAATGAGGAAGTCTGTTTACATGATCTGATGTATAGTACTGAACATACCTTCATTGAATATTCTTCTACAATTTTGGAAAATAAAAATGGTATTATGCACACAGATTAATGGAATCATCCTTCACTTACCTATTTTCAATTTGCTCATTTACGTATATATTGTACTAATTGTTCCAACCACTCAGCCTCTGTCTATTGCCTCTCGCGCTGATTGGAAGTAGAACCTTTCGATCCCCCAGATCTGGTTCTTCACAAATTACAAAAGCAGGTTTTCTGCCATGGGAGTAGCCTTGTGTTACTATCTTTTGGTCGCGTAACATCCGTATCGAAGGAGACCTGCATCCTCGCAGACGCCCAAGGGAATTGAGGATACATCATCATCAATTTACATGGGCATATTGATGTCAATCTTGCTATGCCGCAGATTCACAAGTAGCCCTTGTGGCGCAATCGGTAGCGCGTAAGACTTGCAAGTACCCCGACCACGCCTTTGCACCCAACCACCTTACTAACCATCTTTGCAGCTACTAGAATGAGATCTTAAGGCTGTGGGTTCGATCCCCACCAGGGGCTTTACAATTCTTTTTTTCTTCTTTGTCCTTTTCTCAGGTGATCAGGTAGTGGTACACTCTGAAGAGATTTCGACGAGAGGGCGGCCTGGTCCGTTTTTATACAAGGAGTGCGTGGTCACAACTTGACTACGGTGGAGGGTCTGGGGTACGGAGCATGAGCAGTGAACTGAGGAGATATATGGGGTATTCTGAGATACTACCTCCCCTAGCGTTCTCTATATCAAGTAGATGAAGGGTTCTCGCAGGCCTTGGACGTCTTTCCTGTGAAACTGGTATGTACTTCCACCTCAGTGGCTAAATCTGCAAGGATGAGGGTATATCAGTAGAAATCCGGCTCTTACGCCTCTACGTATGAAGATGATATAACATGTGAAAGTATCGTTCCTATAGGTATACACAGTATATCAGAAAATGAAAGGACTGAGTCCGTCACTCGGCTCTATAGACCGACACGCGCTATAGATTTGACTCTACTACTACATACCACAGGTTTCCTACGTCTCTTGTCCTGCGAGTATTGCCAGAGTCCAGACTGATATTGGAGATTTTCAGAAGCAAAGGGACACTGTAGGCGTTGTTGCATGCTAACTGAAACTTCAAGTCTGACCACTAATAATGACGGGGAGCCTAAGCATGACAGCTTTACCTCGAAATCCTGGAAAGGATGTTCTAGACCCATTCACTCTTGGTAGCTGGCGTACCGTCAAGCAAAAGATTATGGCAGATGCCGATCAAGCTCGACCAGATGAATGATTTTACGTACAGGAGACGAAGATGAGAACCATTATTGGCTAAGTACTCTAGTATCCAACAGGCAGCACTGGCCCTTGAGCAGCCACCCTTGTAGATCTGAGCCTTCCTACGCCCCATACTGGAGAATCCCGCAGCAATAACAGAGGCATATCTCCAGTTCCCATTCCCATCATGAGCACCAACCTAGTACCACTCTTCCCATAAATCCCCTATGAACCACATCCTACCACTACTCATCCCCTCAATCTCAGGGACCTCACCCCCAGATCTCAGCCCCCCTGCTCAGCAGGACAAGGAATGAATCATGGACACCCTCCTCTACCCAACCCTCCTCCGCGACCTCTGGCCACACCTAGACATGAGCCACTGGCCGACCCTCGACCGTCACCTCTACCCATTCTACCCAATCTCGCTTCCCCCCTCCATCCCCGTCACCCAACATCCCGACCCCATCCTCGCCCGGCGCCTCCGCCTCAAAGAATCCGGCATAACCTTCGAATACTACAAGAAACTCTTCTACACGCCGCTGGACAACCTCATCCTCATAACGATCGAATTCTCCCTCGACACGCTCCTCGCCAACATGCCCGACTGCGATACTCTCGCCCACACCCCCATCGACAGACACCACCCGCACTGCATCTTCGCCATATTGAAATCAGCCAAGCAGCATCTGAGACGTAGTCTCCGGACGGGGAAGTTTGCCAATAAGGCGATAAATCAGAAAAAGTACCATGTGCTGTGTAAGTTTGCGTCGAGGGGGGATACAGCGGAGGAGATATTTCGGGATTTGTTGGAGGAATTGGATGGTGTGTTTTTGGAGTTGGAGGGCGGGGTTAGGGAGGAGAGGTTTTTTCCGTATAGAAGGGGTGGTAGGTTGGAGATTTTCTTTTATGAGCCTGGAGAGCCGATTGTTGGGTGGAGGTCGAGGGGGTTGAGGGTTTGGGAGGAGGGGGGGAGGGGATGATTGATGGTGTGGGCTTTTCTTCTTCTCTTCGCTTCCTCTGTCTCTATCTCTTGTTGTTTGAGGTATGCAACCGATCTTCTGATAGGAAGGACATTTGAAGAACAGATTCAATATTAACGTGAGTGTCTAAGCTCTATGCTTAATCTAATCATGAATGCTTCGTAGTCATCACGCTGTGCATCAATGCCAAAGTAAAAAGAGCAAAACGCCGTAATCGTGGAGGTGTTGCGACCTCACACATATGTAATGTTAACCCTTATGCAATCTGTGTACTGTCTCCAACATACCAGAAATGAACAGTAATAGGGCATCGCTTTCGTTTGAACGTTGTTGTGTCGGTTGACCCGCCAACAAGGGTTTAATCAATCACAATCACTCGATCGCGCATAGTCAAGCAATCCGTTGGCTCTACATTGCCACCTGCCCATGCGGTCCTGATCGCCTGAACCATCTCCTTAGACGCTTGACGAGCTTCACCGCGCGTCTTCCCAGCCTTCAGGAGTGCTTCGTAGCTGGTATGGGTGTGTCTGATGTGAGCCTCTACGGCCAACTTGGCTTTGTCTTCATCTGATAACCTGGATGTCCGGCCCACGCGGCCAGAGCCCTTGAGAAAGGCATGTTCTAAGATAGTGTCCAGTGACTCATCAGGCATCAAGGGAAACTGGGCACGTAAGAGCTGACGGGCTTGCGCCGAATCTTTCTCGTCACGTACTTGAATAGCTTGAGCGCGAGAGTGAGCCGTTTCGTCCGCTAATCGGAGGACAGCTTCGTGAATATCGACTGGAACACGTAGGCCAAGAGTGTTCTTGCCTCTATCGTCCTGTGAAGGGGTTAGGGACTGGATACAAAGAAGTTGCTAATACTGGAATGATTTGGGTTTGTATCCTCACATAAACCACGTAGACAATCCGGCCAGACTCCTTTGTCAGTTTTCGGCAATTGCGAGTAATGTAGAGGTCGCCCTTGGGGACGAATCGGTAGTTTGCAGGGGACGCATCCCGTCTAAAACAGTTCTGTTCACGGGTCGGGTGTCAGTATGTATGTAGTGATTGGTATCCCGAGTTGGCGCTAGGATATGCAGGCAATGCAAGGATCAAGGCTGGGTGATCGGGATCCCTGCTACAACACCGACAACCACTGATAACTATCAAGGGCAGAAGAGAAACCCGAAGCAGGTCTCTCGGTTTTTGTCATCACTCACCTTTTCTCTTGGCTCGGTCGACAGTGGAAGGAGATTCAGTCTGGATGATCTCCCTGGTTTACTCCTGCGCTCCGTAAGTTTAGTCTTGGTGCTGCTGACCACGTCGCCGCGATCACGTTTCTTCACGACGCTATTTTTGCGAGTCTGGGCCAGGAGAGACAGGGGCGATCTCGGGGTTAACTTCCGTCTCCCACGCCGCCTTCTGGCGGCCCCTGGGCGGGAGGCTTTCCCTGGCGTGCGCGGCGACATTATCTCCGATCTTTTTGAAGGGAGAGAGAGGCCATTCAGATAAGAGGCTGAGTAAGGACTAGGCAAGACACGATCCAAATGTGCTTCTTATTGTATACTTGGAATCTGATGCTGCACTAAAGCTACTGCTTCTCTGCTGGTATGGAACAACGGTGAGGCGTGGAAAGGGGGAAAAGAACTCGAAAGGTGCTTGCAGGTGGTAACTCTTATGGGTCGGGATAGTGAAAGGAACGCTCATTCATAGTCAAAGAACGACGGCCTAACTGTCCTTCTCTTTATATTCAACAGTCGATGCGGACTGAGTTGGCTATGCCTTGTAACAAATGATTGCAAATGATTGTGGTTATGGCTGAAAGAAAGGCAGGATACTGATGCCCAATGGCCAAAGAGTGATTTGACACAGCACGAATGGGTGGATTGGATGGATGAATCCACTCTTTCCTCTTCTCGGCGGGCGGTGGATCTTGGCGGGGTTGTGGCTGGTGTGTGTGTGGCGTATGATAGAGCCTGCAGTTTCAGGAATCAATTATAATTAGATTTCAAGTACTCCATAGTCGAGTGTATTATTCCAGGTCCCCGTGGTTTGGAAAGATATACTCTATATATAGTGTACAAGAATAGCTCGATCAGTTAGAGCTCCTCTTTAGCTCCACTGATTATGGGAATGACCGTCTTATTATTAGCAGAACATGTACTTTATGGACGTAGAACGGAAGATCTAGAAATAACATGCCATACTGACCATGAGCGAAAGTCACAAATTGTCCTTTTTACCGAAACTGGGTGGACTACTCCGCACGAACAAGTCACCAGTCATCACTAACTATGTATACTGAAAGCATCTAATAAACTATCATCAGTCCTTCTGCTTATGCATCCGCTGCATAGCCTTACGAATCTCCTGTAGGATCGATCGCACTGACTCCTGCAAAGCACCCGCTCAAAGCCCGTATCCCCATGGTAACAATCCTACATGTAAACGGCAATATCCGTACAATATTTGCCACTTTCACTGTCGGTGTATGAAGCTGCACATTATGTGCATCTGATCCGCAGATATTAATCGATGATTATGCTCCGCCGGCATACCAGTCAGGTCATCCGCCCACGGCCCGGATCTTACACATCGTGAAGAGGCAAAAGCTGTTATAGATAGATCATGGTGCAGCCCAGGTATGCAGTCATCAGAGCCATGTGCACTCAGATCTCACCTCAAATGCACGAAATATAAGAATCCCGGCTCTGTGTCTAGCGATTTCGTGCACAGGGTGCAAACAAAGCAGAAAACTTTTTAGAATTAGAGGAAGGGTGAGCCAAATCTCACCTTGGACAGTGCTGCTCCTTACTGATGTCTCCAACCTTAATCCAGCCAAGGTGTGCCTGACGAGCTGCGAGATGGCCAGGCTGGCAGGACACTAAGCCGGCGCTGCATCAACCATCATGTCAGGGGCTTCCTCGAAAACTGAAATCATTGCTGCTCAATGGAGGGAGGGGGGAAGACACTACTGCGGGTTACACCGCAGGGCGTCTAACTACTGCTGCAGGTCCCGTCGCTCGCGTGCAGCAGCTCTTACTGGTTCAGCACCGGTGGCCTGAGGATGGTTGCTTGCTCACTTGTTAAGGGGGAGGGACTCAGAGTGCAAATCATCGTTGGTGGGTGCTTGGGAGCCTATCGGAAACGGCTTCCATCTCAGTCGGCTGGGTTAACATCGGCACAGTAGATCAGTGCTCCCAGGGGAGAGAGAAAGGAACAAAAACAGAATACAATAACGTTGAATAATGAGTTCGGGACGGAGTAAGTATGTAACTACGCAACAACTCAATCTGGGTTCGGAAGTAGTGGACGGCATTACCCATTGGAGTCTGGAGTGTAAGTAGCAGTACTTTAGTTTAGCCGATCGGGGAGAATTCCGCCCCTGCCATAGGCTCTCCCCTTTCCAATAGTGCTCGACCAATAATGATCGCGAGAGACTGAAAGCATTGATCTCTTTTTCTACTTGCTAAACGAGTTGCGGCAAGCATCAGAATCCTCCGTCCAGGAGAGAAGATAGATAGTAGAATCGTAGATAGTATCTAGTCTAAGCAGTCTAGACTCGAGTTGGGTCGCCTCACGTCCCCTCTTTTCGTGGCCCAATGAACCACCGGGCGGGTCGCGGTGAATCTCCTTAAACGGGTAATATTACTCTCGGGGACGGAAGCTCATCCTACCTTTTGCCCTGCCCAGTCTCCATCCTAGCTACCACTTACTCTACTAGTATCTAGTAGCATCCATGAGTGAAGATACTTCCCTCGCGGGCTGAAACATATGCTCCCCCAAAAGTGGACTAGATCAGACAAGTCTGACCGGTTGTGTGTGGGAATTGGGAGGAAAATAACTTGGGATTAGTCGAGTCTTAAATCCAACGGTTTCTGGAGACGAGCCCGATTTGGTATTTGCCTACGTTTTCTGTCACCTCGCCTGTCCCGAAGTTTGAAGCATGGATAGCTGCAGCGGGTGCAAATAGCGTCGACATAGCTCCCAGACAGCTAGCTTGGGAAAGGAAAGGAGACCAGGGATTATGCCGGAGAAGACACGGAGCTGAATTGAGGAGATTGGCAAAGCTTCGAATGTCGTCATTGGGGTCGGTCCCAGGCTCAGGAGATCGTAATTACGGGGAGCTATTAATATTCCGGGCACACACAGAGAGAGAACACACTTTGCAAGACGTGGGATGAGATCGAGGCTGGAGCTGAAAAGAGGCCCCAGTGGATTGACTATTAGTGGTTAGTTCTAGTGGTGGTCGTGGCCGGAGTCGGGGGGATGAAGGACCAGAAACCCCAGGGCGTCCGAGGGTCGTTAGTGTTGGCGGTGGTCGCAAGGCTCAATCTCCCGTCGCCCAATCCGGCCTCGATCGACGCTTTCGTAAGGGAAGGGAGGTTGACCTGCTCACATTCAAACCTTGTCCGGGTTGATTCCTACTCCAGTCAGTACAGTATGGAGCAAATATGGAGTAAGTGTTGACCGGTATGAATCGATCTACATACATCGGTGGTTTAGAGAACGGTCGAGACGGGCGGTCACAATCCTGGGATCAAAGTGAAACCAGAACCCTCGATATCTATCACTTGTGAATGTTGACATATCGGTCACCCTCTCCAGCAATGTGGGAAGTCTATTCGACGGCCACCCGAGGAATAATGAACAAGCCATAAGATACGGGGAGGGAAACAATCGAAGACGGATGCAGGTCCAGAGCCCGGCGTCAGCACCAGTAACTTGACCAACCGATCACGCTGGAGACGGTGATAGATGACCCACGGAAATGGACCGCTGTTCCTTGTTCTTGGGACCGCCCACTGGTGCCTTGGAGCGCGGTTCACTAGTCATGGATTATTATGGATACGTTCGGTGGTATAATCTCGCGCTGAAAGGACCAGTCTCTTCCCGTCGTCTCCATTCGTTGATATTTCAAGATGATGCTGGTGACCTCGTATGCGTTTCTCCGGCATTGACGGTAAGATAATAAGTATAGCATCGTTTGATTTGTGGATCACTATCTATTATTCTCCATCTTATACAATACAGTCTCGAACGGAGTATACCTTCCCTAGTACTTCAATTAAGTCACTACTAGCTGACTATCCCATCCGAGGTACACAGTAACTACTAAAAGTAGTGTGATAGTTTACCATCCCCGGAACCAGACCCATTGGAATTTGATAGAACAACCAAAGCACGAATACTGGTAATCACCGCATGTTCTGTTTCATAAGGAAGAAGAAAAGAGAAGAAAAAGGTTATTTTCTCATGTTACAATCTATTCATTTTTGGTACCCATCCGGTGCGTCATGAAGGCTGCCCCTTCGCAGCGGGAAGGCCAAGGTGTCGGTCGTGTGCAGCGGTCCCAGTTCATCTCACCCAAGGCCCGAAGCTCCACCAGCCAAAAGTGGAGGACGATCGGGAGGAGAGGCAGGTTTAGTTGGTTAGTTTTGACGATGATTCGAGAGGGGACCTGATGACCAAGAACTAGATGAATACTAGAATCCTATAATACTATAATAATGGCGGGGGATTTAGATGGCAGGATCAAGGACGATAATTTGGAGCAGCCTCATTTGTCACCAGCAGTGAAGGTACCAACTCCTGGTTGCAGCAGAACCGGACCTTGACCCTCCCAGGGAACGTAGCAGTTCATAAAAAAAAAAGTCCCCAGCTGGTGGATCTGCGGATGTAAGTAAAAAGGAAAAAAAGAGGGCAAAAAAACTGTCAACTAATTACCAAATTACAAACAGAGGAAAACGAAAACACAAAATTTCCCATTCGCTTCTTACTTTCTCTTCTCTCTCTGTCTCTTTTTTCTTCCTCCTTCACAACGAGCCGGTTGATTCTTCTCCTGGTCTCCTTTTTTCACTTTTTCCTGCTCACTCCTGTTGAAGGGCAAGGTTCGGCCAAAACAAAAGAGGGAAGCATCAAAGACACAGCGTCCTGATCTAAACGCATTCCGCTCCTCCCTTTGTTCAGGAGAGCTCTGTCGTTCTTGGAACCTTCCATACTAACTAACCTAACCCAACCTTCAATCCCTCGACCCCAGCCTGCTTGGCCTCTCCTCTCTACTCTCTCTCCCCTCTTGACTCCTCCTCTTTCTCCCTCTCTACCTTTCTTTTCTTTGTGCCCTTCTGCAAATTACCAGCCCCGGTGACCTCCCGTCCTTCAGACCGGCGATAGGACTATGTGCTAGCGTCGTCCTCCCTTCGTCCAACCCCAACATTTGCTTCGAAGGGTCAAACAGTCTTGTTTCCGAACCTACTACAACTCCAGTCCGAACTCGCTTGGCTTCAATGACCCTGTGGAGGAGGCTCACATTCGTCGGCACAGCGATCCCTACCGAACCAACCCCTCTCCTCCAACATTCCTGACGGCTCCCGAAATATCTGGACTTCCTACAAGAGGGTTGCCTGGCAGCTTGTGCATTGTATGGTTGCTGGGATCACAACGTTGCTGACATGAGTTGGGATCAACCGGTTCACAGGTATGTCGGTTGAATTTCCTACTCACCTTGTATTACCGGCACACGCGGGGCTGCCTCTCTATCACCACGCTCCTTACTAGCTACACTTTCTCCCTCTCACACTGTTTCCTTTCTCTGTTGTCCCTTTACTTTTTATTGTCTACTCGAATTTGGGCTTTTCTTTATATGCACATAATTACTCTACCTACATTGGTCCTATCTGGCAGTATATCCTGTGGGTTGCGGAGCTCCTGCCGAGCTCCGACCCTCCAGCGATAGCTAGTGTGCAACATGATGCTGACAGAGCCGTCTTTCTCGTTCAGCTTCAGCTATCCCAACGGTGAACCTCAGACCCCTACGAGGACTCCCCCGACAACCACAATCTTTGGCGATTCCGCTTTTCAGACTCCCAAACTCGAATCCAGCTTCTTCGATCCCCGGGTTACCTGGGATACTTCGGACCCCTATGCCTCGAGTCCGGAATTCCTCCGCACGCCCCAGAAGTTTGGGCTGAGCACACCTTCCATCAACCCTCTCCGGCTGCCGGACACTGCCTCCGACCGACCGACAGACACTGAGGACAATTCCCGGAATGGCAAAGCGGCGGAGCAGGACACAGATACGGCCAAGAGACGTCGTCCGTCGAGGCCACATGGGCATGTGGGAGAGGACGGTCCTCGCACGGTAGATTCAGCCAAATCTGCTGCGACAATTCAAACCCCTCCTCCCAGCAGTGCTTCTAGGAAGAAGGTGACGGGGCTTGACGAGGCCACTGGTACAGGTCGACGGCCGTCCGCCTCGAGTATGGTTGGCGGCCATTTAGAGACTCCCAGTCGGTTACTGGGGGCTTCCCCACGACTCTTCGGAGATCTTCAATCCTCCCCAGACCCATTCCAGCTAGGAGCAATCGATTCTGCAGCCTCTACATTCTTCCCACAGCAAAGGCTATTTTGGGACCATGATTTCAACCAGCACGAGAGCAATATGGGCCTGTCGGCCAGTAACAACCTCGATTTGTTTGACCTTCATGCCAATGACTCCTTCCATGTCAACCACACCACCGCCCCAGATTCTCACATCCCACAATTGCCCATAATCGAAGGGAACACGGACCTCCCCGATTTCAACAGTAGTACATATAACCTCTCCTCTGGGGTGACCACTACCGACGCTGCCCTGTTTCCTGCCCCTTTTTCTACTTCCCCTCGCCGCCCTATCACAAAAGCAGAAGATCCAGCGCTGTTTCTGAGCTCCCCTGCACGCCGATTTGGTGGGCTGCAGCCGACTCCCGAGAAGAGGCTCTTTTCCCGACCGACTCGCCAGCCCTACCATCACCAAACGGAAGAGTCCAAGAGAGAAGAGCTCCGCCGTGCTCGCAGCGTCAACCACCATATTCCTGTTTATGAGGATGATGATGACGATGACTACACTCCCCGTCAGATGAGGCCTGCTCTGACTCGTAGCCTAACGCACAGTGCTATTGCAGGGTCTGCCAGCCGATCGGCGTCTGGGTGTATGATGGCTTCCAACGGAATCCGGAAGAGTCCCTCCAAGGGTCGCTCGTCGCCTATCAAGCCCATTCGTCATCAGCTGTCGAGGGCAAACTCGGTGGCTGCTAGTCTGCCCAGACGCTCTCAGTCTGTAGTCCTCAAAATAGGGAAAGACGGTAGAGCTAAGGCGGAAATGCAACCTGTGCCCGAGGCATCCACCGGCTTGACGGACCCCCTCACAGGAATGGACTTGGATGGCTCGACCACGGAAAGCGAGTATGACTCGGTGGACTACTGTGAATACCCACTTGTCCCCAGCCGCAACCCTTCGTTTGCATTTTCCGACGCCAGTGGTGCGACGATTGCTCGTAGTGACTGTGGTTCACGGCCCCATTCGAAGGGTTCCTATACCTCTACGGCAGCGTCGTCCTCGGGACGAGCATCGCCATGGGCTGACGCCGGTCGAGGGCCTTCCAGGCGACCACAGTACAAGCCTACTCTGGATGACTGGAAGCGCACCCCGAAGAAGCAGTTGACAACGCTACACTCAGACCTGTCATACCTCAGTGCCGGTTCCCTAGGCGAGCCTTTTGCTGATCCCGAGGACGACAGCGGTGACGCCCAGCATGCACTCCGGAAGGTCCTTCAAGAGAGAGGTCGGATCCCTCGTCCGCACACTGTGAGCTACGGGTCACGGATCAGCCGTTCTGCTCGCTCTCTCGCCCACCTCCGATCGTCCCCGCCACGATTTGGTGCGGAGCTTGACCTCAGCTCACGAACCACGAACACATCGCCCACGACCATGACCGACCCCGACATAGCCACCCCCGTCACCGACCGCTTCAGCAACCCCAGCAATGGGACCCGGTGTGTCTGCAATTCCATGGACAATGGTGGCCACCTCATGATCCAATGGTAAGCCATAGCGATAACTAGACGTCTATGGACGGCTACTGATAGATGAGCAGCGAATCATGCAGTCACTGGTTGCATACCAAGTGCGTCGGACTGGAGCGGGCCAACCTGCCATCCGTGTATGTGTGCATCTTCTGCGCCCAGACTCCCACTCGAAAGAATCATCGGGTCCGAGTGCCTGTCGGGGCTCCTGGACACGCACCCACCTCGCCTCTAGCTCATAAATCCTACCGATTTCGATGAACGTAATGACCACGGCGCCCAATTGGCGTCTTTTTTCATTCTTCGTGTACCATTCTCGCACCGAGTTTTTGTACGACTTGACCTACATCCCGGGTGGGTTCTTTTTTTGCATTGATGGTCTCGCCAACAGGCAGGCCTACGCCTTTCATTTCCCCTTTTCCACCGGGTTTCCTTTGTTCATCTGTGTGCCAGAGCTTAGACATACCCCCAATTCCTTGCGACGTACATTTCATCCGCTTCGAGCGGTCATGTATCACATCCCAGCGATGACTGATCACCTGTGGATGTTGGATGTTTTTAATTTGTTCTATTAATTGTGTGGCGAGAGACTTGTGATACCTGTACTCTTATATGTTCGCCACCCTGAAATGAAACCAACTACCATGAAATTCATAGCAAATTCATAGCCTTAAGTAGTGGACTTCGGCACTACCAGTAAATACTCCTGGAGTAGCGTTCGGTAACGGAAATACCGTACCGCTTTGAAGGCGGTGAAACGTTCCTGAAGAGATCGGAGATTGACGCACTCCGATTGGTGGACCTGGCGCTTATCGGCTCACCGCCCGCGATAGGCACGTGTGTGGTCCCGCCTCAATGATTTTCGCTGTGGCGCCGATGACTCCTCCGATCCTCCTCCTTTCCCTGAAGTGTCTCTGTCCATCCTGTCTTCGCGACCCTCGTTCGTCTCTGCAGATGTCCGCCTCCCTCCCCGGCAGCCGGGACCTCCCTCGGTCTCAATATGATCTGAAAACCTACTGGGGTCGCGTGCGGCATGCGGCTGACCTCTCCGACCCGCGGTAAGTGAGCAAATGCGCTCGATGTGAAGTGAGTGTGTGGTCTTTCGCTGATGCCGATTTCTCTAGGATGATGTTCGTGTCCTCGTCCGGCTTGGAGCAGGCTAAACAGCTGGTCTCCTCGTACAAGCAGAACCATCTTCCGCATATGACTCCGGAGCTGTGGCGCGCGAAGAAGGTGGTCGATTCCACCCTTCACCCTGGTACGTTTCCCCTCAGGTAGCTTTGCGAGAAAATCCACACAGCATATACTCATACACTCTAACAGACACTGGCGAGCCGGTTTTCCTTCCCTTCCGCATGTCCTGCTACGTTATGTCCAATCTGGTCGTGACAGCTGGTATGCTTACGCCGGGCCTGCAGGTAAGTTACACAAGACACGCCAGCTATCAAACCCAACTATATGGATCATAAATCTGACCAATAAATACAAGACTACCGGAACCCTCCTCTGGCAAATTGCCAACCAATCCCTTAACGTCGCCATTAACAACGCGAACGCCAACAAATCCACCCCGCTGTCCGTCCCCCAGATCGCCAAGTCCTACCTCATGGCCGTGTCGGCCTCCTGCTCCGTCGCTCTGGGTCTCAATGCCCTCGTGCCCCGCCTGAAGGGCATCTCGCCCAACGCGAAGCTCATCCTGGGTCGTCTCGTGCCCTTCGCCGCCGTGTCCAGCGCCAGCGCCCTGAACGTGTTCCTCATGCGCGGTGAGGAGATCCGCCAGGGCATTGACGTGTACCCGGTGCTGTCGGAGGTGGAGAAGAAGAAGCTCGAGGAGTCCGGCGAGTCGGTGCAGAGTCTGGGTAAGAGTAAGAAGGCGGCTACTATCGCGGTCGGCGAGACAGCTATCAGTCGTGTGCTGAACGCTACCCCTATCATGGTGGTCCCGCCGTTGGTGCTGGTGCGCTTGGAGAAGACCGCTTGGTTGAAGGCTCGTCCGCGCATGATCATGCCCTTGAACCTGGGATTGGTGCTCGCGACTTCGCTGTTTGCGTTGCCGTTGGCCCTGGGAGCGTTCCCCCAGAGACAGGCTATTAGCGCGACGACTCTGGAGCCGGAGTTCTGGGAGAAGGGTGGTGAGAATGGACAGGTGGAGTTTAACCGGGGCATGTAGATAAAAAGTTTACCTTGGTTGGGCGGGGGGGGGGGCGTTTGTTGATACTAGCTTTCTGTCTTCGGTTCATAGTTTGCGATGCTTTTTCTTACTAGATCGTTAGACCGTTTGTGGTTAGATCGTGTGGTTGCATATATATATATATATTCTCGGTGAGCAATTTTGGTGCTGAATTGAAGTTTGTGCTTTATAAAGGGAATTGCTATTGAGTGCAACGAATCTACATAGCTCGTCCATCATCGTTCCTTCGTTTACAATGACACATGATACTATATATACTTAGTACTAGTACCATCTCTTCGAGTCCAGATGATGGTACTCGAGTACTGCCCACAGTAGTACATACTACTGTCCTGAGGGGTCAGATCTTATGCTCCTACAACCGATTGATTCCATCATTACTACATAGTATACAAACTAGTACTATACATAAAATAATACTTTAGTGAATCGTTATATTGATTGAAGTTATGAATGGATTCCAATTCCAATTATACACCATCGCAACATAGTTGTAGCATAGTTGTAGAATAGTTGTAATAACCTCACCACCACCACCACAGTACTCTACTCTAAATATCTATATATATCTCGCCGTCGAGTACTATTTAGCTAGGACAGAATTAACCTTGTCATTATTTGCCAATAATACTCATCGAACAGCATGCGTCACTTCATAAGAGAAGCATAACTGGCTTCACGATATACCCTCCAGGTACTACACTTATGAAGGTAGACCTTTTATATACTATGTGTGTCCCGTCCCTCCTACCAGAAAGACAACGGCACATTCCCTCCAACAGACTATTATCTCATAGATTGGATTTTTTTCCATTAATATTTCGTCAAAATAGAATCCGTTATTGTGAAATTTCCATTAATATGAGAATGTAGATTGGGAAGTACAGAGAAAGTGATCTATAACACTCCCCACACTCGCCTGTCCCAACCACCTCAGTCGCCTCCAGTCATTTCTTACACTGTGACCGCGGAGATGAGTATCATCGGGAAGTCGAGTGTTTAATTTGTTTTCGATGTTGGAGAAAATGGTGAATGCCGTTTCGTGTAAGGAGGAACAAGGTGGTAGCCGAAGAATTGATTTCGGTTGGAGTGAATTGTGGGTGCATGCCCAAGGGTGAGGATTTTGCGGAGGATCCTTTTTGGTGGTGACTTGGTGAGCGGTGGAACTGAGTAATAAATGGAAGTGAGGTGGTGGGGGTGTGTATCCTAGTAGTAGTAGTAGTAGTAGAGTTGATGCGATGCTTGAGGGGTATATAGTAGTAGTAGTAGCAGCGGGGAAGGGATGGATTAGTATTGTAGTAGCCATTCCGTTCTTTTGGAGGGGGTTAGAATTTCCATACCTGTCTTATATCTATTGTGGTATATACTCATGTAGTAAGTAGGGGTGATGGTTGTGAACATGATGCTGTCTTTAGGTCTCAAATGATCTGTCCATCATATCAAGGTGAAGTGTGGTATTGGTATATGAGATGGTAAATGGTAGCGTCAGAGAACTCCGGTCCGTTGATCAGTCGTAACGAGCTCATGAAAGTAAGCAGGTAAGGTAATATCAAGTGGTATAATATATATACATCGGTAGGGGTAGTAGTTCACAATGCACATGTCTATGCATCATCATCACCTCGGTCCATTCGAGGAGAACAGACAGACAGACCAGAGGGTACTGCTCTACCGCGTCGAAGAACAAGTCAAAAGGTCAAGAATCATAGTCGAAGCTATGCAGGAGATAAATCGTCATGTCACCAGCGCCCGTAGACGTCAATAAGTTCCGAGTATGAGAAAATCACATCGAACGATGCTGCGAGAGAAGAAAAAAAGAAAAGGAAGATATAAAAACGATGTGAAGCACAACAGAATTCCCACAAGCCCAAAGCCCCAAGTCCAGGCCGCCTGGACAGTATAAAAATCACATAAATATAAAATGGTATGTCCCTCCGGTAATCGATATATGTCGTACTGCTTTTTTGTCCTCGTCGGGGACTGGTATAATCAGGCCCCGACCAATGGTTTCTTGTGTTCACAATGAAGCATGCAAAACCCCGTACACCTTGCCCGACTGCGGGCATCAACTCCGGGATATCCCATCCATGTACCCTCCGTCAGTTCCATTACCCAGTTATCATCAATCGGCTAGCGCTATCGCCAGGCCATCCCTGAGAAAGAGTATCCAAACAGAAAAACAACATCCCTCTATCGCAAATGTGGCTGTACCCATACATGCTAACGCCTGGTGACTGTCGAAGGGGGGTACCTCGACGCACCAGCCTCTTGGTATAGAAAGGCTCCGCAGCGTCTGGAGGTTAGCGCGAGGCTAGATCACACCCGATACAAGTTTCCAGCAGAAGACTGCTCCAATCAACGCCGCTGAGTGGTGCGTTGCAGCTGCTCCCCAATCCGTAGGGCTTCGGTGCCGTCATCCACTAAGGACTCCTTGAACCACTGGTGCTTCAAAGCTTCCTTGGCGGTGATACGGTTCTTCGGGTCATACACGAATATCCGCTGAAGGAGATCAAGGAATAGCTTATGGAACTTGGTGTTGGTCGGGATGAAGTCCTGCGACTGGTTAGCAATGTTGACCCGGGGTTTAAGCCACAAGTGGAAGAGGCTCGTACTGGAAGCTGCTTCATTGCCTTGACATATTTTCGTGAGGCACGAGTGGTCTGATCGTTCGGGTATTCAAGCCGGTTCCTGTTGAAATATCTGGGACTGTCAGCGTAATCCGACGGGTGCAATCACGGTGTGACTTACTTGGCGGCCTGGTTCTGGCCTGCGCTGCGACCGCCCTGCATCACCTGCCTCATTAGTCTAGTGTCGATGCGATCGCCGATAACAGCTTCCATCATGGCAAGATGCTCTAGGTTGTCATGCGTCTGGAAAAGGGCGTCCCCAGTGAAGAACTCCACGAGGATGCAACCGATACTCCAGATATCGCAGGGAAAACTCCAGCCCAGATTCAAGATGATCTCAGGGGCCCGATAGTGTCGAGTGGACACCACAGACGAGTGATACTCATCATCGAACGTGGCTGACCCAAAGTCAATCAGCCGGATCTCACTGTCCAACAGCACACGTCTTTGACGTGCACTCCGGGAGATGGCATGCGAAGAGGATGGGATGGTGCGATTATAGGTGAAGGTTTGGTAAGCGTTGCTGACGAGGAGAATGTTTTCGGGCTTAAGGTCGGTGTGGATGAGATTGAGGTCGTGAAGGACTGTGCATGTCAGCTGAATATTCCCAGTGATAGGCATATGGCCCAAAGCACTCACAGGCTACGCTGGTGAACAGCTGCCGGGCAAAGTTTTGAATTTGACTGCTGGGGAACGGCACAAAGCCGTTTCCCTTCAGAAAATCGAAGACACTTTGCCCCAGCAGGTCCGTTACGATGCAGATATGATTGCGGTAGTCAAAACAGTCTCGTAGGTGGATGCACTTGTTGCGGTTCTGCTTGTCGTTTGAGGCCAGTGTGGACAGTACCCGAAGTTCAATCCGCGAAGCATCCCGGTACTTTTGGATCGAGCGGATGATCTTGACGGCGCAGCGGGTCTTACGCTGCTTGTCAAACGCTTCAACCACCTTTCCGAAGGTACCTTGCCCCAAGAGTTTGATGATCGAGTCTGCGAAAGGTTAGTATCAATTGTATTCTAAAAAAGCATCAAGGCATCACATACACCGCTCAGTCAAGGGAGTATTCGGGTTGACAATATAGTGGCCATCGTCGTCATCATACTTTTCGCCTCGATTTGCATACTACAGTCGGTTAGCAAAGGGAAAAAATAAAAAGAAGTAACACGGGGATGGGGCTGATGATCTAACACATACATCGCGGACCACAGGCACAGGAACGTCCTTTGCCTTGATGGGCGGCTTCGGCGGCGGGACATAGCTCAAGAACGCATCACCCGCATTCTCCAACTCCCGCCGCTTTTGCTCATCTCGAGCGGACTTGCGGGTGGTTACGCGCTTGCGTTTCTGGCCAACATTGGCGTCTTCGTAGATGATCCCATTACTGGCCCCCGAACTTCCCTGGGAGAGAGATGTGGGAGCCGTGGTGTGCAGAGAGGTTGTCCGATCGGTCGACAGGGAGGCAGCCGATGACTCCTCGCCATAGTGTTGTGGATTGATCGAGTACGACGGCCGATCATAATACGTAACGTCGTAGGCTGACTCGATGCCGGTGCGCCGTTTCTTCCCAGCGGGCTGAGGACCGTTGCCGTTGGCTGCCGTGACGGTGGACGCTGTCGCGAGACTGCGCGAAGAGGCCTTGGACTGTTCCGGAGGGGGCGTGTCATCAATGACAATCACCTCCTTCGGGATCCCATTTTTGTAGAACTCGCCCCAGTTGGGCTTCCTTCTCCGGCTGCCTTGCGCTGTTGTGCCAGCGCCCACAGCGTTGTGGGCTGGAGGCATTGTTGTGGTGGCAGTGGTTGTGTTGGTGGTGGTGGATGTGGTAGTCGTTGGGGTGGGTGCGGTTGGCATAAGCTTCGGAGATTGCACGAAGGGAAGGGTGGCAGGCGTCGGGGCGGAGACGGGATAGGGATATGAAGAGGGGATGAGGCGAGAAGTGCCTGCAGCGGACGTGGTGGGATACGATGCGTTCGGTTGGTAGGGTTGATGATGGGGGTATCCGTAGTGTTGCTGATGCGGATGCGTCGCGGTAGCCGTGGAAGGGGTGGACATGATGCAAAGAAAAAAGTGTATACTAGCCGGCTGTCCTCACGGCGGATTCCGGCTAGATGAAGGAGAGAGGAGGGGAAGAGAGGGAGAGAGAGAGAAAGGAAAGGAGATAAGGACGTGAAGAGGGAGAAGAGAAGAAAGAGGAAAGGAGAGAGAGAGAGGGTGTGGTGGAGGGGAGGAGATTCACAGTCAGTCGCCGGATGGTCGTCGGCCGTCCGAATCGTCGTAGTAACAAGCGGCAATCGTTCGTCGTAGTAATCCTAATCTCTGCGGACTACCTGGGAGCAGGGTTTGTTCACCCGCGGATTCTTGTGTTGTAATTCCAGCAAAAAGGGGATTGGAAATTAACGGGGTATAGGAAAGAATAAAAAGAAAAAGGATTGCAAGGGGAAAAAGAAGAGTCAAGGAGAATTAACACCGGGCAAAGGAAAGGAAGAGAGAGAGAGTCGAGAGGCGTGGGGATCACTGGCTGGAGGGATGGATGGATGGCGAGGCGGTCGGTCGGGGGAACCAGCAGGCGTCCGAGAACGCTTCGTATGGTACGGATGAGCTCACGAAGGACTCATTGGGTCACCGGGTGAGCCAAGATAGAGACCATTGAAGTGTTGGAGAGCATCAGCTTGGGGTGGTGGGTTTATCAGAGAATGGTGAGCATCAATGAAAGGGGGCGAAAAGCAAGAAGTGATGGTGCTCCGCGAAGACTGGAATTTGAAAATGGCAGAGGCGATGAGACCTGGTGACAGATAGACCAGACAAGACAGACACCAGAGAGCAACTGAGTTGCGAGTCCGCGCTCGAACGGGAAATTCCAGCGGCCAGAGAGCAAGGGAAAATGGGAACCTTCCCAAGAAGTAGTTGGTAATGACCAGTTTATTCTCTCAATTCCTGCTTGGATTAGAATGATGGGCCTACAGCAACCAACACTACAAAGAAGACGGACAATAACACTACAAATCTTCTTCTATTATGAGGGGGGAGATCAAAATGGCAGTGTGCAGAACTGAACTATTCCTTCTGCCTCGCACCACTGACCAAAAAGAATACAGACCGAACAGAATCTCCTCTCCACCATTACGGCGGTCTCAAGGGTCATGGTGGATGATGGCGCCTCGCCGCACGAGCACCACCACAGAAGGTTTATTCGGTTACGACACACACACAAACTCGCCCTCTTCATCCTCCATTCCAGTCGGTGTTATTGGGCCTTCTGGATCAATCAATCCTCCGAAGAAGCCTATTCTTCGGCTGAACACCGTCTTCGATGCCGTCTGTCTTGCTTGCCCTTTTGGCTGTTCCCCCTTTTCTCTATGCGGTAACATCCCATGGAAGGGGAATTGGTGATTATCAATAATAGTAATTCCAATCCCAAACAACGATCTGGCACGGTTTTTGTAGGCGCAGATCGCAAGGCTCATCTAACCCAACCAGCCCCGGAGGCAAAACATAGCGCCGGAGTTTGAGGCGAGTCTAGGCTTCCAAGCTCTGGATGACACCCACCGGTTGAGGTCCTTTCTTCCGCGAACCGAAATGTCAGATATGAAACACGTTACCAATTACCCTGCGAGACCCAAATGGTCAGGTAAGAAAGAGGAGGACGATGATGATGGGTCTGAGTGCCATTGTGGATGTGTTCAACCGGCCTTTTCTTGTCAACGCTCTACTCGTCTGCAGTCTTAGCCGTGCAGTATTAGTCTAGTAGTGATGGTCTGGTGGCAATATGTCGTCGTGGCTGCCGTTGCATTTCGGGCACCTTCAGACCACCGGAGAGGGCTGCTGCATGACATGCGTTTTTCCACCTGGTGGGAAGTAAACTAAGAGACTCGTTTGCAGTGAGAAGAGATGCCTCGTACCGCCAATTTGCCCTGGGAGAAGGTTTAATAATAACCCGAGACAAGGATGCTCTGGGTGATGACGCCGCGGAGGCGTTTGATTGGATTTGGGGGCGGCGAATCTCCGCTTTTCGGCCTTGTGCTCCCTTCGTCCCAATTCTTTAGTCCCTGATCTCTGACATCATTCCCCCGAAGTTGATCCTCTTGTTTTTGAAGTTGGGGTGGTACCCTCCCCCGCTGAGTTGATCATGCTCTTGGGGAACCCCGCTTTGCTGCTCTGGTCTGTAGAAAGAGGGATCAATCGTAGGGATGAGAGGGCGATGATCTGAGTGTGACTGGAACAAAACGGCTGAAAGGTCTGGTGGACAAGCTGATTGGCAACTCCCCCCGGGCAACTAACCATGAAGTCAGATTCAGTTGTCCGGCTGAAAGAGACTTGCGTGTTTGGTCCCACCTGATGCCCGGAACGATCTAGGCGTCAACCCTAAACTCCTCTGGGAAACCTCGGGCTTGGCATGCAGCACGAATGGCCTCAGGTACGAACAGACTACAACTAGTCTACGTGGGAATAGTAGGGAAAGAAGGGATGGAAGACGGTCAGTCTGCTAGGCAAATATGTCATATCATTTCAAAGGTATGAAATGCGGTGACCGAGTACTACACGGAGAGACGTAGTCTGCCCATGCCGTTTCTTTCATTTCTTTCGTTTCGCTCTCTTCCCCCCGTGGCACACTGGCAGAGCCAACTATTCACGAGGCGTCAAATTGCCGTCTTCCAGACAATACGTCACTGGATTGTCCGACAATTCTCAGAAGCATCATGAAATGGCGTTTGCTGCTCACTGCCGTCGGTCAGGAGATGAAGCAAGCGGATCGCAATAGCAATACCCTGGTGTCCCTCCGTAACACACGGGTATGAAAAAAGGTAATACATCCACATAAAATATCGGGCAGAGACCCGGGGCAATTAAACAGGGGGTAGTAAACTTAGAAGAAAGGAAGAGATTCGGATGCTTGAGTATCACTCAGACAATAGTCCGGGACCTCACAATCGGATGCGAAAAGAAATGGGCAAATGCACATACAATGAATGGTAAAAACACCAACTGCGAGCACTGCGGAGTATGCCACCTTGCCAAGTAACCACGATCCTGCGCAGTCACAGCATGGAACCCAAAACGGAATTACAAACCGCTGGAGCGACATATGCCAGGTAATCTCAGTCCGCTCGATCCTCCTTCACATCCTTCGAGTAGGCTTTTTGTACGTGTCGAGGGCCTCTGCCATCCAGCTCCAGCATAAACAGAACATCCCGGACCTGAATGCCGGCGCCTCTGTCTTTGTCTTCTCGCCATGTTCCCAGACGTTTTGCAGGCACGGCGGCAGGTTCACCGGAACGTCCGGGTTTGTCCGTGCTCGCAGGCGGCGTGGCAGTGTTGACGCGGGACGGCGTGGAGAATCCACTGCCAGCTGCTGCACCACGATTTAGCCACGAGTAAGATTTCTTGGTTCCAAACATGCGACCAGACAGCATGCTGTTAGTAGCCAGGCGCGCGGTCTCTACCGACTGCTGATGTTGCTGAGCCTCGCTCGCCTTGGCATCCATCAGCTTCTTAGCTTCCTTCTTCGACATTCCCTTCTTATCGATACTAGGGGCTCTCTCTCCGATCGGTGTGGAGGCGCCGGAGCCAGGGATATCCACGGATTCCGATCGGCTCGCTCCCCCTTCTCCAAGGATGGCATTCGTGCTGCGTCTGGTACGTTTCGCAGCACGGGCCTCTTCGCTGGAATTGTCCTTGTCCATAAGTAGACGATACTTCTCCGACAGTGCTTTGGTACCCTGCGGTTCGGTTGCTGATAGCGGGCCTATTGCCAATTGATTAGTTTGAAACACTTCTTAATATCTCGGGGTAAACCTACGCTTAAGTGGTGTGCTAGGATTTTCCACATTCCCATTGACAGCATTAGCCGATGTAGCAACGTCCTTCCAATCGGTGGGGACAATTCCGTGTGAGTGTGCGCGTCGACTTCGAGCCAGTGTTGAAGAATAATCGACCACCGTTCGCAACCGCTCTTCACATGCGATGGACATTAAGCTGAGAATGTCCAATAGAGGTGCGCCGGTCTGGTTCAAGATTGTTTGCCCGGAACGTATGATCGATGATCCATCTGGTCCAGTGACTTCGATAGGTTGTTGGCGACCGGGCACGGGATGATACAGGCCCTCTGCCGGTATACGGACTCCGAGTTCGAATCCACGTTTCTGCAGCCTCTGCTCCAATACCTTAGTCCACAAGAAAGAGTCTTGTAGAGTATACTGCGCGCGCCGAGCTGCCTCAGTGTCTTCGCGGGTCGGCTCATTGGGATCCTTGAAAGGCGCAGGAGGCTGCGTCGACGGCTCCCTGTAGAAGGAATCCTGCGTCGTCGCCGGCTTATATGGGGAAGGTTGTTCAAAACTAGGAGTCGTAGGAACGCTCCCGATTGTCGATGTTTGTGATGTGAACGAGGTGTTGACAGCAGGTGGCACCGACTGTTGAGGTTGTTGCTGCGGGATCTGTGGCTGTTGAGGGCGAGGTGGTTGTTGAGCCTGCACCGGAGGACCAGAGTAACTGCTCGTCAAGTAGGCCTCCTCTTCCCGGACATCAATTCCTGATGATGCTAGCACATCTGTGAGCTCAGCAGCATCGGTAGCCTTGTCTGCCGGTCGAGAAGGAGGCCCCATCGCGCCTGGAGGTGGAGGTGGAGGAGGAGCGGGAGTCTGGGGGACGCCGTTCATGTTCATGGTCGGTGTAGTCATAGGAGCGGGCTGGTGTTGTGGCAGTTGTAAAGTCCCGAAGCTAGGTGAGGCGTAAGGGGACTGGGACTGGGGGAGAGGTGAGAGACGTTGACGCTTGAGAGGTGGAGGGACACCACCATTTACAGGCGATG
Organism: Aspergillus welwitschiae; assembly: GCF_003344945.1. Taxonomy (NCBI): domain Eukaryota; kingdom Fungi; phylum Ascomycota; class Eurotiomycetes; order Eurotiales; family Aspergillaceae; genus Aspergillus; species Aspergillus welwitschiae. Next base: position 26,397 of record NW_020798699.1, read on the forward strand.
GGGCACCAGGTGAAGGTGAGGAAACCGGCGGGGAAAATGACTGCGTCAAGTGTTGTTGCTGGGGCTGCGCCATGGTGAATGGATATTGTGGCTTCGATGAAAATTCCAAATTGAAGAACTAAAGGCAAGAGCGAGTCACGGTTGCGCTGGACGCCAAAAGGGAAGGTGTTTCGCGTTGTATGTATGTTTGTAGGAAAACCGGGCGGACTACTTTAACCGCCTCCTCCACCAAGTGAGACCATCTCAGGTCATCGCAAGCGATATATGAATGGCGTAGAGTAATCGAACGGGGGGTCTTGGTGAAGAAGTGAGCAGCGGAGGGAGGGAAGAAGGTCAACGGGGTTCGTCGGTGTTACTCTCGCGAACGGCGAAGGGGAGCTTCGCACCGACGAGGTTTGCTGTTGCGGCGATCCGCCCGGGAGCATCACGTGGCTGGCTTAGGTAAGTGCGCGCCATGCTGGACCTTTGCGCTTCTTGGTTTCGCGACTCTCCGTGTCTTTATTGCGCCCAGTTGCAGGAAATGCCGGAGATATAACACACTTCGTCTATTGCTCAAGATACTACGGCGGCGGCGGCTGCACTGACTACTTAAACTCCTGCAGATCCCGGATCAAGTTCTTTGCAGTACATATCATGGGTAGTGAATTCCGCGTCAACTGACATCCTACGGAGCAAAGGCAGCCAGTCTAGGAATATCGGCACTTCCAGGAACACCACCACCTACTATTGACCCCGTCGCATCCGTACCGGCCTGCTGAATACTTCCACCAGTTCCGCATCGCTACTTGTAGCTTATCCAAAGCCCCCCAATCATGGCCACAAAACGAAAGGCATCGGCCTTAAATGCCGCGGTGGATGACGAGCCGGCCGATCCAACGGATGAATTGGCCTTTTATTGTCTAGGAGGTGGAAATGAAGTCGGGCGATCATGTCATATAATCCAGTATAAGGGCAAAACAGTGATGGTGTGTCATTCGCGACCCAATGCTGTCTTTACCGTTTACTGACTCTGGTTTCATCAGCTTGACGCCGGTATGCATCCTGCGAAAGAAGGCTTCTCGGCTCTGCCCTTCTTTGACGAATTTGACCTTAGCACGGTAGATATTCTTCTGATCAGCCAGTATGTGGGACAGTCTCTCTTTTGCGTTCCCCTAGTCACCCTTCCTACACCGTCGCCCCTGAGCAAGCTGGGGTTGTTCATGGCCGTGGATAGCATCCCACACCACATCTCTCCTTGGTTTCCCAGCATGGTGGCAGAGTTCTTCTCTGCCGTCATAACAATTGCATCTGCTCATGTACTGAGAGACACAATACAATATATGCTAGTTATTCATCTTGGTCTTTGCGTTGTATCTCTGTATCCGTGCCTTTTAACGCAGTCTCTGCTCCACTATTGCAATTTCACTCTTGCTCGGCCATCTCAATCGGACAGTCGGCTGATAGATACACTCCTTACCTCATAGTTTCCATGTTGATCATTCCTCCGCGCTCCCTTATGTGCTCAGCAAGACCAATTTCAAGGGCCGTGTATTCATGACACACGCCACCAAAGCCATCTACAAATGGTTGATTCAGGACAATGTGCGTGTGAGCAGCACGGCCTCGTCTTCGGATCAACGCACCACTCTGTATACCGAGCAGGACCATTTGTCCACGCTTCCCTTGATCGAGACGATCGACTTCAACACAACGCACACTATCAATAGCATTCGCATTACTCCCTTCCCTGCTGGCCACGTCCTTGGTGCAGCAATGTTTCTGATTTCAATTGCCGGCCTCAACATCCTCTTTACCGGTGACTATTCTCGTGAGGAAGACAGACACCTGATCCCCGCCGAAGTTCCCAAAGGTGTGAAAATCGACGTGCTTATCACCGAGTCAACGTTCGGCATTTCGTCGAATCCCCCCCGCCTGGAACGTGAAGCGGCCCTGATGAAAGCCATTACCGGAGTCTTGAATCGCGGAGGCAGGGTCTTAATGCCGGTGTTTGCCCTGGGTCGCGCCCAGGAGTTGTTGCTCATTCTGGATGAATACTGGGAGACACATCCCGAACTTCAGAAGATACCTATCTACTATATCGGAAATACGGCTCGCAGATGTATGGTCGTGTATCAAACATATATAGGTGCAATGAACGATAACATTAAGCGACTCTTCCGTCAGCGTATGGCGGAAGCGGAAGCTAGTGGTGACAAGAGTGTCAGTGCAGGGCCCTGGGACTTCAGATTCGTCAGAAGTTTGCGCAGCCTGGAACGTTTCGATGATGTAGGAGGATGTGTTATGCTGGCTTCACCAGGTATGCTCCAGACAGGAACCAGTAGGGAGCTTCTGGAGCGGTGGGCCCCAAACGAACGCAATGGTGTGGTCATGACAGGCTACAGTGTTGAGGGCACAATGGCCAAGCAGATCCTGAACGAACCAGAGCAAATCCCTGCGGTCATGTCAAGAGCAACGACGGGATTGGTGAGGCGAGGCATGGCTGCCGGAAATGAAGAAGAGCAGAAGGTTATGATTCCCAGAAGATGTACAGTGGACGAGGTCAGTTTCGCCGCCCATGTAGATGGAGTTGAGAACAGAAATTTCATTGAAGAAGTCTCTGCACCTGTCGTGGTATGTAGCCCCCTTTTACCTCCCGTCACAATATGTTTGGGTTACTCATTCTCCTCAGATCCTTGTCCACGGTGAAAAACACCAAATGATGCGACTCAAGTCGAAGCTGCTCAGTCTCAATGCCGAGAAGACTGTGAAAGTCAAGGTCTACACGCCGGGTAATTGCGAAGAGGTTCGCATCCCTTTCAAGAAGGACAAGATCGCGAAGGTAGTGGGGAAACTGGCTCAAATCGCGCCTCCTTCGGAGCAAGACGATGGCCAGCTCATGTCTGGTGTCCTCGTCCAGAATGGCTTCAACCTATCACTAATGGCACCTGACGATCTCCGCGAATATGCTGGGTTGACAACTACCGCTATCACATGCAAGCAGCATATTACGTTGAGCTCTGCAAGCATGGACTTGATTAAATGGGCTCTCGAAGGTACCTTTGGTGCCATCGAAGAAGTCGGCAAATCCCAGCAGGAGGTTGTCAAGAAGGGACAGGAAGATGAAATGGATAAAGCCAACGGGGAGAAGTTCAAGGAAGAAACCGCCGATGAAGAAATCCCCATGGGAGATACGCAAACCTACCTGGTCATGGGTTGCGTGCTCATCCGATACTATCCTCGCACTCGCGAAGTCGAACTTGAATGGGAAGGGAACATGATGAACGATGGAGTTGCTGATGCAGTCATGGCGGTCCTCCTGACTGTTGAGAGCAGCCCTGCTTCAGTGAAACGTAAGTGGCAACCACCTATAACAATACCCATGAAGAACCATCCTCTTAACTACGAATCATACAGAATCCGCAAAGCACAAGCATCACCATCACCACCACCATCACGACGACGACCACGCCCATCAGATCCCCAACCCCCACTCCAACGTCGGACCAGAAGAGCGTTTCCGACGTCTCCTCATGATGCTCCAAGCACAATTCGGCTCTGAGATCACAGCCATCGAGCGTCCACGCCTACCGCCCAATAGCATTACGAACGGCACCACCAACAAAGTTGACTCCGACGACAAGTCGACCCCTGTGAAGGAAGAAGAAGAAGAGGAGGAAGAGGAAGACGAAGATGACCTAACAGAGCTAGAAGCAGCCGAGATTTCTCGTCTCCACGCACTAGGCATTCCATTCCCGGGGCTCGAAATCAAGGTCGACAAGCACATCGCCCGGATATGGCTGGAAGATTTGGAAGTGGAGTGCGCCAACCCTGCACTAAGGGATCGGGTCCGCGTCGTCGTCGAACGAGCCGTGGAAACTGTGGCGAGCATGTGGGCAGAGGGACCTGCGCCTGCTACAGTGGTAGCCGCAAATGGAGAAAGCAAGGATCAGGATGCTTCTACGGGATTGAAGGCGACAGCGATTGAGGCTAAAGCGTGATATGAAGCTATAATTGGTGTATGTAACTATAAGCTTCCTGTTATGTTCCATTTGAACTAGTCACTATTTCCTCCCAGCCAGTACCTTAACGCATGATAGTTTGGCAATGGTCAACCAACTCTTTGGCGTTCTCCGTTCTTGCATCCATAAAATCGTGTGCATCTGTGCAACCTTCTCTGCACTTGCGATGCCGCTTCACGGTCAGACAGCTTCTCGGAATGCTGTGAAGGTATTGGCACGTGGTCCCTTCGCAGACATAATCCCTGACGTACTATAATAATGTCATGATTAGCACTGTTTCTTACATTAAGCACCAATCAATTTGTGAGTAGCCTACCTCGCAGATGAGCAACCGATCGCACTTGACCCCCGTCCATAATTCGTGATTGCATCGAGAACCCATGAGATGAGCTGGGCAAATCCGAAGTAGTAGATCAGCGTCGTAGACAGTAGGCGCAACAGAAGCCGAGCTGTGTGTGGCAGGCTCGCTCAATTCAGCGTTCGAGTTGTCCAGACTCTCTGAGCCAGGGAGCTTAGTGCTTTCCTTAGACCTTCACATGAGTAGTATTAGTATCTTATATTTTCGACGAGAGTGGAAGACTTACGCATCCATTGTCAATGAGTGGACTCTGGGATGTGGTTTCGAGAAGACACGGGGGGAGGGGGGAAGTGAGGTTCACTGGCTTGTTGGAAGAGTTGGAAGTGTAGGTGGAAGACAAGGGAAGATGGATAATGGAATGAGAGTGGAACAAAGTGAAGTCAGCAGTGGAAGTAAAGTGAAATAGTAACACAACAAGTGAATGTACAGTGAATGATGATTGGGAATTTCACTGCCTTCTTCTTTCTGAACAACCTTATAAATTCTTCCCTTTTCCCTCCTTCTTTCTCCTCCTTACCATCCACCCACTCTACTTCATCTTCGTCTGCTATCCAGATAGACACGATATATCGTTTTTGGTCTACTGGTTATCGCGTTGGCATCTGCCATACTGACTTGGCAACTGTCTTTATTCTCGTCCCAGTCAGGGTCCTAACCATGTAGTCTTACGCGTCAAACTCTCTCAGCAAAGCCATGGGACCCCAGACTTGCTATAACGCGGGTCTTGAGGCATGTCAAGTGATGAGAAGTTTAATTACTTCTAGTATTCCCTGGCGGACGGCGACTGGAAGAGAGCAGCTTTCGAGGCCTTAATCGATGCTGCCAATGCATTTTCAAAGTCGACGGCATCTCTGGTGCCGATCGCCTGAGCGTATCGGTGTTCTATTACGAAAGAATAAGGAACTCCCTGCGACCTCGTGGATTCTTCGAAACAGTAAGTGTCCTTCTACATTTGTTTGACATGAAGCGACTATGGTAACCTTACATACGATCATGCAGTTGTACGAGCCTTACCTCCATCAAGATCCTCTCGCGCGCTATGGGGACATACTCGTGCGTGAGATCAACGCATGCCGTTTCCCAGTTTTCTGGAACGCGAAGTTCAGAATCGCTATAACAGTATATTGCATTATTTCATGCAAAGCTAGCAGTCACAGTACAGAGCTTTCTCAAAGCGGAAACTGCTCGAACAACTCCCCTTGAGCCAACGGGCCCGGACTTGGCCACTACAAGCGAAAATTCGACCGAAAGGGGACATATTGGGAAGTCTGAGGCTGTTCAGACCCAACCAGCTTCGGTAAGTCTTACTATGCTCGTCAGTCATTCTACATGACACTTATAAGTGCCTCACAGATGCAACATGTTGGAATCCGCTTTCCAGCGCTGGAATATCGTCCTTATCTATATAACTGCCGCGTTCTACGGGGATACTGGGAGAACCGTCCTGAACTGGACACGCCGCGAAATGAGATTATGGGTGGCATGTTTCCCCCGGCTTCCAAACACCACTAATCTGGAACTGCGTATGCAGCCTCATAGAGCCTCCAATTAGGCCAAACAGGAGGTGGCTACAAACCATACAACCCGGAGTACCCAGCTCCTATCATTTTTAGATGGGAGGGATGTGGCATGCCAGTTTCAGGTAGCAGTTACGCGGTTATTCATGCATTTATCGGGGCTATATCGCGATGGTAAAGTCATCTTCTACTATCAGGGTCAGATCAGCTGAGTGCATGGGCTCTGCCCAGACTGGCTTCGTGTGTCAAGGCTCAAAGATTCCGTTGAATTAAGACAGTCTAAAACTGGGTACTGTGCTCCCTGGGATCTGGGCATGTTTGTAGTGCCCAACAATTATCAACAGAGTCAACTCTCCTTGGTCTCGCAACCAGCAGTGACACACGCTGGGATCTTGACTTCTATGCCTACGATGCCAGAAGCGACAAAGAATGGATTTCTGTAGGCCTCTGCGGGTCAGGAAATATTTTCGAAGGGGCCTATGAATCCTTCCGGGACAGGCATCCACGTCTGCTTCTGAAAGGCATCCTGGTGAACACCATGTTTGCGCAAATGATCGTCAATGACTTATGTCGCCTGTCGATAAATTTCCGACCCCGGATTCGGGCGTCTCATTAAGCTCGAGAAAGAGGTTTCTTTCGCCATCCAAGAATCCCTGGCTATATGATTGAATAAAGCGAGAAGCTGTGGGCTCCTAGGTATCCGAACAGTATCGGGCAGACCATAACGGCATCACTTATAAGCTTGACTTGTAAAATCGCTGTGTGTCATTAATGTGAGATGTGTCATTAATGTGAGATGTGTCTCTTACTTATATGAGAAGCGCTAGCTAGAATACATATAGGAATAGAGTATAAGAGAAAGGTTTCAAGCCAAAGCCATCACATTTCTCACGCAGTCCACGTCTTCCTTTTAAGACTTATCAATGTTGCTTATCGCATCAACTTGTTAGCATTCCAGAACTCTCTGTACGCTGATAGAAGTTCTCCAAGCTGATCCTCTTCCCGCATTGGATCCAAATAATCCCCAGCGTATTTAGCTGACTCCAAGACACGTAAGAATGTCTTAAATCGTTCCTCGAACACGTCGATTCCTCCACGCTTGCCAGAGGCTTTGACTTCGGCATGTCTTTGTAGTACCAGAACTGTCGGAGTGTAGTCTTAACGTAGTTAAGGTCAGCCCCTGGATAAACAATACAAGAAGTACAGGAGCATTGATAGAAATCAAGCGTGTATGACAATGTATCAAGACTTACTGATCTTCTCAGCAATGCTAGGATCAACCCCATAGAGAAGCCGAAAGGTATCCCGGTCAGTGCGTGGTTGGTGTACCTTTCCATCTCCATCGACATACCGGGAATCGTCCTGGTATAGGAAGGCATCCACTCTGAAATTACCTCCAAGGGCCATAATATATCCTGAATTAATGAGTCGTTGATTATCCACCGTCTGATCGCCCATAAATTCTCTTCGGAACGTGGAGAGGAATCTGTCTCTCATCTCGGCGACATCACTGTCGAATTGACTGCTCGTCCGTTGCCAGAACTGATCAGATGCGTGGTGAAGTTCGGACATCCAGGCTCTAAGCGAGTCAGTATCCTCGCTTAGCTGTTGAGTATCCTCGCTTAGCTGTTGAGTATCCTTGCGTATTTGTTCAATACGGGAATCTAGCATATGCATTTTGGCGTTTATGCGAGCCAACTCAACACGTTCGGAACGGGAAATTATGGCAGGCCCAGACATAAAATTGATCGTAACTGCTACAACAGCGGTAAACCTTTTATCTCCCTGAATTTCGAAATCAGGAGGTTCTATTATTTCCTTTGAACGATTTCTCAACCCTCTTATGTGCTGTTTGGGTATTCTTTTAACAAGTGAAGTGAAGTGAGGTAATTGCATAGATGAGAAGTAAAACTGGAGTGGGATAAGCGTGTTGACAGGAAGCTATGTGAGTCAAAGGGGTGAAGTGGTTTCTACCAGGAGGTAGTTGATGATGTCTTCATTATGGTGTACCTACGGTAGGTGCCAGAACTATAGGCAGGTACTGACGGGAGAATGATCAAATATAACGGGGAACATGGGCGAGTTATAATTGTTGACGCAAGAATGACCAAGTGCCAGTCTTTTACCAGATAACCGAGCGGTTATTACGACAGGGTCAAGGCTCATATTTCGGTGAAGCCCTGCCCACTTTCGAGTCGAGAAACTGAGGATATCGAGAGGATAGACTCTAAGGGAAGTCGAGGCGGTAAAATGCATAATCAGACTAGAACAATGAAAAAAAAATAACCTACTCTCGCTTGTGAAAGGACCATTTATAGTAAATTTCAGAATATATAGATTGAGTTGTAGAAGACAGGACTATATTTACAACATATCCGGTCAAGATCTCATGTAGAGAAATATTAAGATTCTAGTACAAGAGCTTGCTGAAAAAATGGATATATCTGCAGTTACTATGCAGATATTCATCCAAATATTGAAGCTAGTCTATTTTCATCCATGGGATTAAGGTATAGATAGGCAACTGGCTCAGCTCTAAAGAAGATTTTAGATTCCTAATTATAATCTTCTAGCAAACTCTTTCTTTATTAGGTTGTGCCAATAGATATTAAAACCATATTTCTCAATATAGAGATCGAATGTGGACATTGCCAGGTGCATCACTTATATCAGCTCGAAAATGTTCAGTCAGGACGAACTCAGTCCTATCCTAAATCAGAATCCATTGTGAGTCAAGAATACGTAGCCTCAAGACCAAGGAATAAATACTAGAAATACTGAGTAGAAGGAACCATACACCCTCCGGATTGAACTATCTGGGCAAGGATATAATTTGAATTAGATTGTCTTGACACATTTGTGTGGTACATACTCAACATTCATTAGGTGCTGCTTTACGTATATGGTGATTTATCCCCTCATCCATTCAACAAGATAGACCATTCCCCGCATCGACCGCTGATAAAATCAAGCAATGGCTTCAGCCATATACTTATTATTGGCAGCAATGTTAACCGCACACGAAGTACAGACCCGATCATCAAGCTGCATTAACTTTCGCAAAAACAACATCAAGCACCTTGACCGCCGTATCTACGATGATATCGATCTCCTCCTTGGAGATATTATACGGCGGGGCCAGAATAATATGGTCCCCTTTCATACAATCCACCGTCCCGTTAGCAGCATACAACGACACCCCATACTCCGGTTTCAACCCGGTCTCTTGGATCAGGAACGCCACGCCCTTGTCCGGACTGAATGGTTCTTTGGTCTCTTTGTCTTTCACGAATTCGATCTGCAGATACAAGGCACATTAGTTTTCATCCGATCCGATCCTCAGATACACTAAAAGTCGACAAAAAATCGTGGAACAAGGGGAACTACTTACACCCCAGAACAGCCCCTTCCCTCGGATTTCACCCACATTAGGATGTTGCTCTAAGCTGCCCCGCAGCCGTTCCTCGAGATACTTACCCATGTTCCTGACATTCTCGAGCAGGTTATCCCGCTTGATGACCTTCTGCACAGCCAATGCGGCAGCACATGCGATAGGATGGCCCTGGTACGTTTGACCGTGTCGGAACACTCCGGTGCCTTTGTCGAGAACCCCGACGATCTTCTCGCTGATGAGGAGACCAGAGACGGGCGCGTATCCGCCTCCTAGTCCCTTGCCGATGGTCTGGATATCGGGAACTACGTCTTCTTGTTCCCAGGCATGGAGGGTGCCGCAGCGTCCCATGCCGCTCATGATTTCGTCTAGAATGAAGAGCGCGCCATATTTCTCGCAAATTGCTTTCATGGCGGGGAAGTAGCCTGGGAGGGCGGGGACAGCGCCTAGGGCCTAGTTTGATGGTTGGCTGCGTTAGTTGCTGAGCTCTTAGGTAGAAGAGATGCATCTATTGAGGCATTATGATGGTGATTTTGGAAAGGGATGCCTGCTTACCGCTCCTACAACTGGCTCTGCAATGAAAGCGCAGACATTCTCTGGTCCGACGCGCTGGAACTCTGCGTCGAGTTCTGCTGCTAGTCGGGCAACGTAATCCGCATCGGACTCGCCCGCTTTCTTACCTCGGTAAGGGTAGCAAGGCGAAACGTGGGATGTGTTGGTTGATAAAATAGGCTCGAAAGGCTCTCGACGGATCATGTGTCCGCCCACTGACAAGGCGCCCAAAGTGACGCCGTGGTAGGAGGGCTTTCGGGCAATGAATCTGGATCGCTGTAGTTGGGGGGTTGGCAGCTCGACGAAGTATTGACGGGCTAGTTTCAATGCGGCCTCAACGGCCTCAGAGCCTGAAAAGATGTTAATACTTGATCATAGTATTGTGAAAAGTGGGCGTGTGAACGTACCAGAATTCACGACGAGCAACTTGGACAGCTTGCCTCCAGTCGACTCGGTAAGGAAGGTAGCTAGCTCTTCAGATGCTTCTGTTCCGAAGAATGCCGTATGGCAGTACGATATCTTGTTGATCTGATCAATCACAGCTTGGCTGACTTCCTCGTGGCCATGGCCTAGGCAGGATACGGCAGCACCGCCGGTCGAGTCGAGGAACTTGGTGCCATCCTCGAGGAAGATGTAGCTGCCTTTACCACCAATGGCTTTCTTGGGGACGAAGCGGGTATCACGGTGGAGGACAGAGCTACGCGTGACGGTGTCTGGTTTGTTATAAGCTAAGAGCAATGGCTCAAGATTGTCTGGTTTATATAGAACGTACCTGAGTTCGTCATGATTGATCAGGATATAGATAGCCGAGTGAGTAGATTAAATGTAAGTTGAGTGTAATAAAGCTGAGAATGCATTTCAGAAGCCATACTTGCAGCAGGAGCCAGGGCTATTTATGCCTGCGATAAGCCCTGGCGACTGCCCGTCTTCTTGATATCACGCAGTGACTCAGGATGTGGGGAGGAGCGGGGATGGAGTCCGGCGGGGAGTCGGCAAGCCAATCCTGAGAAGCCGAGCGAATGGTTGGCTGAGCCCGCCGACGGGCTGATCTCCGGCGGTGGTTATCGTGCTCGTTTGAGTCGTCCGTCACTCCATCTACTGTTGATGCGGAGAGGAGCAACCTCCCTGGCTTACGGCCATGCAGCAAGCGTTGATTGGCTGCCTCAATGATATTCTGCGAGGGTTTCTACTAGGAAAGACTCGATGCAACATCTTGGCTTTGTTGACGATAGATCGTGAAGGAGACACCCTGTGACCACCTGTTGCTAACATCGTGCCTTCAAGCGTACATCAGGCACATGACAACGTCTATACATGGATACTGTCGGCTTATCTATATGATCGGAGTTTGCTGGATACTATGGTGATCAGGATTCTACTGCCGGATGGGCTCCCACTCCGTTTCTTCCGCTCCTTTGCATCCTCTCCTCTTGTATTTAGCATCAAATAAAGAACTAGATTAAACCAATTCTACGTAAAACATAAAGACCATCTCCTTCTCTACATCTCATTGAACCCTGCATCCTTCCCCTAGAAAATGTTGATCGCCCCTGCACAAGACGAACGCGCCAGGTTAGGAGCATGTCCTTGAGCCCCTCGGACACTGCACGAGACTGACTTCCCTCTGCAAAGTCTTGCAGTTTCAAGTTCAATAGCACACGCTTGCTCTAGTACTGATTCGCCTTCTTACAACACGCATCGACCAATCAGCACCGCGAAGACGTCTGAATCCTCATCCGCCACCAAATCTGAACAGACCGATTGCGTGACCAGGACTCGAGCGTGACAAGGTTTCTAACGCGCGATTTCCTGCTGTTTTGGGTAGAAGAGGTCTGACAACCATACTAACTGGTACTACAAGATCAACAATACCGCCCGAAAGCGACGTCTCTATTCCGCGACTCTACTGAACCTCAGTCAGGCCGCTCTTTCAATGATTACATCACGCCACTCATCAGATGTCAGGGGCGAGGAATGCTCCTATTCCACCCATGGAACCACTGTATCTGCTTGATCGTGATACTCACGTAACAGATCGCAGGATCTCAGGAGACATAATCATGGTCAAACTTATATTGACTACAACAGTTATTAAGATCTGAGACCGCGACGCCTGAAACCAGTTAATGTCATGACTTGTAACCCAAAGACAACAGACGTTAAATTCTTTACTAGACATACCCGCTTGATCATCACTCAAGAAGACCGACGTCCGGGTGTTGAACATACTTCCTTTTTATCTAAAGGGCCGTGCTCTTACCTGGCACACGGAGTTACCAAATAAATTGCAGGAACTCAAGGCACAAGACATAGATGTCTAGTACAACAAGCTAGAGAGAGAGAGAGAGAGTTCAAACGCCAACCTGTCAAGGCACGACGAGAAGCGCATCAGTTGAAATTCAGATTCAGGAAAGCCAGAGGAGGCGGCATATATTGCAACGGGAGTAAACAAGCAGTCACTACCACCAGCTGAAGAAAGATACTAATGAAGCCACCAAGACTCTTTATCATCCTCGCTATTCTCCTCCATATCCTTCCTTCATTATCCTCCTTCACATCCCCCTCCTCGCTGAGGACAAGAACACCTTCTATATCATCATGCCTAGCAAGCTTGCTCTCGGCCGTGCCGGCAGTATTGAATAATACTCTCCGAAGTCAATCTAATCCTACTTCACCTTATCTCTCATTTCACCTCACCTCTTACCTCACTTCACCCCTCACTTTGTATCTCACTTCACCTCAGCTCTCCTCATTCCCTCCACCCAATTTTGTTTATCTACCCTTTTCTCCTCATAACTTTTACTTCTCTTCTTCATCTACTCCATATTACCTATTACCATTCTTTCTTCCTCTTCAATCGCATCCTTCTTCTTAAACTATCCTATACGCCAGCCACACCGAAAAGCCCCTACAGCTCCCCAATAATGACTGGCCAACCCTCCAATACGTTATCGAGCACGTCATCGAGGTTATCACCCTCGAATTGCCAGTTCAACACTTCAATAATGGCGGTGCGGAACGACCGCTTTACACCGGTCCACAGAACATATCCCGCATCGCCAGGCATCAAATACAACTTCTCATAGTTAACTCCCGGAAGTTCACGGCGGCGCGCCAAAAACACTTCATGATCAATAACGCGACGCTGGCAAAATATTAGTATATCAGCACCAAATCGAGCCCATCCTTACATACCAATTTCTGGTTGGTCATCAAGCCGTGGTAACGACGATGAACCGCTACTATCTGTACAAAGACAGAGGATAGATGTTTAAATGCCTCATTAATCACCCGGCGAACATCCTTATTAAAATCACGATATCCTCGTCTTCCTCCCCCTCCTCCAAGTCAACGAAGAAGATCTCCGCGTACCATTTAAGTAAATCAGTGTATTCGTAAGCATTTCCGAGGATTCCGGCGGGCGACTAGACAGTTAGCATGTTATTCCAAGAAAGGGCTATGAAATCATACCGATTCGCAGCTACTACGTCTATCGAAGTATTAACGGCAGAGGACCGAACCGGCCGCATTGAGAATACAATCAATCACAAAAGGAGCTTGCTTTTCCATAATTGCGGGGTTGAATTCGCCTACAGCGGTTCTAAGGCAACACATGCACCACAGATACCTTGGCTTAATAACAGTATCGCGCAGGGGACGATGATTAACTACCACCGAAACAGAAGCGCCTCGGTTGGCACCTCGGCCACCACGACCACGGCCGGCGGCACGAGGCATTATCAAGGAATCCACGTGAAGAACGCGATTCGTTGGCAAATAGAGCGCGAAAGAGACGTGAAAAGACACTTGATCGTCCACTGATAAGCGAATAACGCGAGAAACGATGAAGCACGCAAGAAACAACACTAAATAATATCAGAAGAAAGCCATGGCCTCCACAGCCTCGTCCAAAAGTAATAGCAACAGCGATATGATCAGAATCAAGCACTGATCAGTGACTGACACTGACAAGGAACTCATGAACAATATAATAGTAGAATACTACAATCCTACTGTTTGGCACAATAAAATGGCCCTCGCGCCGAACATCTCGACTGGAAAAAGCCGATCCAACTCAACTGTTACTTACCAGTAACTGTTCATCCAAGCTTACTGGTCAATTCATAGAGACACCTCGCAATGGATAAAGCCGCCATCCTGCACGTATCTATCCGACACATAGATCTACATAATCTTATATAATACTAGTATCACAGCCACTACACATGGCCAGAGATGGGCCAGTAATTTCATCAGAAAAAGAGAAATCTGCCCTAGCCGCATCCCTCGCGGTCCTACAGTCTGGTTAGAGGAAAAGAGTGTCCGCTGGTACCCTATTTTCCAGGGCTATTGTATACTCAGAAAAGAGATAGCGCGTTTAACAAAGAATCCGTTAATTGATTATAAGAATCCGATGAAAGACAAGACTATCATCTACAGTATCACTATAGTCAGACCTGGCGCTGAAGCGGAGAAGCCCGCAAACATCTATAATGTCGATCAGAAAAAGTAGTCCAACTTTGACATCCCGAACACTACGCTCGACCTCTTCATTAAGAGTAAATACCCGATCATAATCAACATCACATTCATTCCAGATACTCTTGAAAACAAGATAATATTTATAGCAAGCAAGAAAGACTATAACTTCTGAACTGCAAAGACCACCAACCCCCCCCCCCCCCCCCCCCCCCCCCCCCCCCCCCCCCCCCCCCCCCCCCCCCCCCATCCCCAGCATAGGACCCGGAGCGAACTCTGTTATATTAAATAACAATATTACTAGTTCAACCGCATTGACTGCTCCCCAACCTAACTGGACATATTCTATCTTGAAGACTATCAAAGACACAGCAAACTTACAAAGACATATTACTAGACTGTCCAACCACGTAACGCAATATGCGACTGGCTTGACAGCAGTTGCTGCAAGCTTAAATAACTTGAACCCTATGAGTATAGCTGAAGCGGCTGTGAAAGAGGCTACTGCTCTGCGGAAGATACGACTGGCAAGAGAACGGTCGAAGACGCTCTCTGCGACGCCAAACAAGGGCAAGCTCCAACCTGATACCGTCTAATGGTTAACTGCATTCTACTCGTGCTTTGCTTTTCTGTTTTCTGCATTCTACTCGTGATTTGCTTTTCCGCTTTCTGCATTCTACGCGTGCCTTGTTTTTCCGTTTTCTAGTTTCATCGATGCGTTCTATAGCTTATTACGTTGTATGTTCTACTATCTTACCTCTTACACGGTGTTGAGGACACCGCCTTCAAGGAAAAGGGGACATTGCAACGTAGGAACACATAGGCTCCTACTCCGTTTCTTCCGCACCTTTGCATCCTCTTCTCTTGTATCTAACATCGAATGAAGAATCAGATTGAACCAATTCTACGTAAAGCATCAATATCATCTCCTTCTTTACATCTCCTTGAACCCTGCATCCTTCCCCTAGAAGGTGTTGATCGCCCCTGCACCAGGCGAACGCGCCAGTTATGCCATCCTGGCTTGGTGCTCTACGATGCCCTCTATGCTGGAATAGACCCCTTTCTGGGAGGTCCCTTCCATCGCCCACCTATTTATGCCCAGGCAGAAATGCAGGAGTAATAGAGGTGACAAGCTGGTCTAACGCATTGTAACCCTCGAGCCTAGATAGGCAATGTAGGAGGGAATTCGGCGTGAAGGACCTATTAGAGCGACAGTGTCAAATCAGAGTCATGTGCACCACCTGCAGTAGCTCAAGGTAAGGTTTGTGTAGTTACATAATAGACCTGTCGCTCAGAAATAAATCAAGAGCTGTATGTTCATACTAGCTTTCTAGTAACTAGTAGTGACGGGCATCTCCGCTGCGATGCGGGCGGTGGGCGGACAAAGCTCTCCGCTCCGCAGTTGGTTGGCCACTAAATCTCCCTGCCGCACAGAAAGGCCAGCACTGCTTCACTACAACAGCCCACCTGCTCAACTTCCGCTTCAGACACTTTACCGTGTCTCAATTTTATACATATTTTTCTACAGTGTTATTATTACCTATACTGAATCTTAATTATGTCACGACACGCCCAAGTGGAGGAGGTGTATGACTCCGACCCGGAGGAAGTTGCTCCCTCCGATTCCTCGCCCGCCAACTTTGCCAATGAGTCCCTCCTTTCTGGAGCCGGAGTACCTATGTCTGGCTCAGTACCCATGAGACCCGCTCCCGAACCTCAGCGCGAAATTCCCAAGCATTACCAGTGCCTGTATCCGATATACTTCGACAAGTCGCGGACCCGCGCGGAGGGCCGCAAGGTCGGAAGTGAGCTGGCGGTTGAGAACCCGCTGGCGAGGGACATTGTCGATGCGGTGCAGATGTTGGGACTGAATGTCGGGTTCGAGCCTGAGAAGCTGCACCCGAAGGACTGGGCCAACCCTGGACGTGTGCGCGTTTTGCTGAAGGACGAGGATGGCAAATTGGTTAACTCGAGGATCAAGAACAGTTAGTGTACCCCAACTTGTCCGCAAGTTACTATCAAATCCGACGCCTTTTGATATGGCCTGATCACAGTTCCCTTTGTCTGACCATAACTACAGAGCACCACCTTTACATCCTCGTGGCGCAATACCTCAAGGCTCACCCTACCACCGAAGAATCCCCCTACCGTCTTAGAATTCGAGGACTCCCTATGCCCGAGAAACTGCCTGCTGCGCCTGCCGCTCCCCGCGGATGGAAGATCGGAAAGATCCTGCCGATACACTCTCCGGCCTACAGCGGTGGTGGAGTCAGCGATAACCCGCTCAAGGACGCCATGGCTGAAATGCAGAACATGCAGGGTATGCCCGGAATGCCCCAGATACCTGGAATGCCGGATCTGGCAGGAATGATGGGAGGAATGGGAGGAATGGGTGGAAGTCCGTCTGCTGGAGGCAGCGAAAAGAAGAAGAAGGATAAGAAGAAGGGCAAGGCGTGAAGCACTTGTCGATGTTTCTTCATGTGGTACATAGGCTTTTGATTGCATTGGCACGGGCGAAAGGCGTTATGATGATTCATGTATAGAGGGCATCTCTGCTGTTCTCTTGATACCAAGTCGAATGAAATGATCAATGAGTGGAGACATACTATCTGGATCATGGTATTGGATGTGGCTGATAGGGGCCATTTGCCGTCTCCGCAGCGGATGGCAGCCGTAGCTTCTCCAGGTTATCCCGCGGAGATCATTCGAAAAATTATAGCATACCTAGACCATGCTCTGTAAGACTTTGCTTCTCTCAGTAAACAATCATGGGTCAATCCAAGTCACTCCGAATTTCTCGGGAGGACCATCCGACCGTCTTGCGTATATGGTCGCTGTCATTGGCCGAGCCGGACGACTCGCCGATAAGTAGAACCGCGGCCTCTTTTACCCCAGAGTCATCCTCCGCCGCTGTTCCTCTCAGCTTCAGCTTCAATCACTGCGCGGTTGTCTCATTGTCTTGCTCACATCAAGTGCATAATTGTCCGATCGGCACTTGAATAGTCGCGACTCACCCACATGGGTTGACACTCATGTGCGCCTCCTCATGAACCCCTCCCTGCGTCCTGTCGATGGATCATAGAACCCCGCCACTGCGACCGACGGACCATGAATACAAGCCCACCGAGCATTCTGCCCGGCTACGGGCAGACGAACGGAACTCCCCGATCTCAATTTCGCTCCAGCTATGACTCCCCTGCGTCAGGCTCTTCGGCCTCTGCTGCTCCCAAGACTGGGAAGCCTGGGGGCCGTCAGATCACCCGCAATCGCGCCAGCTACAGCTGCCACACCTGTCGGAGGCGGAAGGTCAAATGCGACAAGGTGCATGATCCTGGGATTTTGTGATATTTGGACCAGACTGACAAGCAAAACCGTAGGTTCACCCAATTTGCGGCAACTGCGTAAAAAACGGTACCGAATGTGTCTACGATGCGGCGCCACAGAAGGACGAGTCGCGCGCCAGCATATCCAAGGACGGACATGGCGTCAAGCGGAGGAGGGAATCATCGCGACCGATTGAGGAGGATATCGATGATATACAGTCTATATACGGTCATTTGAAGCAAAGTGGAGCTTCCGAGCAGCGGTCGCAAGCGATTGAGGCGCGTCTGGACAAACTTACGTCGATGATAGAGAGGCTCAGCAAGACGAATCAGCCTTTGGATCTCGCGGGAAAGCAACGGCTGGCACCAAATGTAAAAATCGAGCAGGCTGAGAGTGATCCGCGCTTGAACAATATAGCGGCCCTAAAGCCGGCTGCTGGTTCCCGTTCGGATAGTCCGCGTCGCGCGGCTGAATCTAGTGGCGATGAATTCCCAATTCCCGCGGGCCATGCTACTGATCTAGTGGATCCTGTAGGGAGCCTGAATCTTGGCCATTTGAGCTTGGAGGATGGAGGGCGATCAAGGTATGGTTTTGTTCTGTGATTGGGAGGGCTCTGTATTGACCTTGGGTTAGATACGTCGGGACGACGTATTGGGCTTATATTTCTCATGAGGTACGTTGGCAAAGCCTCAGCATTTCATTAAATATCTATGCTAAGTATCATTAGATAAACGAACTCAATCAGTTGCTCAGGGATCAGAATCGATCGCACAACGAACCATCCTTCAATGAGAGCCCCGTTGACGATGCTGGAACGGAACCTATGGCTGCTACACCGGGGCGCCAGTGGAAAGAGTCGGCTGATGGTGTAAGCGAGCCTGCTGAGAAGCTTAGCAGAGGTCAGACATTCCAGAAGTCTGTCCTATTTCCGTCGAGCCAGTCCCCTTCCGTGACTGGCAAGATAGTCGAGCCAGAAATGCTGGAGAACATGCCAACAAAACGACAGAGCCATATACTGTACAAAGGATTCATGTCTGGAATACACGCCATTACCCCGGTTGTGCACCCGCCAACCATCCTCAAGCTCTACAACTCCTTCTGGGATTGGTATGATTCGAGCAGCTACTCAGGGGAGTCTTGCCCCGACCCATCCTTTATTCCTTTGCTTTATGCCATCTGGTATGGCGGTTCCGTCACTGTCTCATTACGGACAATCAAGGCTGAGTTTAACGTGCCATCCCGCTCGGGCCTGTCCAAAGCATACAGCGAGGAGGTAACGCGCTGGCTATCCAAGATATCTTTCCCTCGCAGTCCGTCCATGCAAGGATTATCTGCATATCTGCTGGTCCAGACCATTCTTTCCAAGGAGGAAGAACCTCTAACCAGTAGTCTCTTCATCAGTCTCGCCATGAGGGTGGCACAGACTATGGGTTTGCATCGGGACCCTGCTAAGTTTGGCATTGGCCCAAGCGACGCAGAATACCGTCGCCGTATATGGTGGCATATTGTACACATGGACGGCGTGGTGGCCATGTCCAGTGGTCTGCCTCCCCTGGTCAGTGATGAGAACTACTGGGATGTTCGCGAGACCAGCGAGGTCAAAGACACGTTGCTTGGGACTCCTGCTGCTGAGAAATATGAGAGGCTTGTCATGACCGGCATGAGGCCACCGGATAATCCCGATGACCCAACTGTATGTGGAGGGCCTTCTATGGTCAATGTATACTACCTTTCGGCCAAGGGCAAGTATACAATGGCTCGTAAGTATTTGAAGTAAACATTAACAAGTCACGGGATCTAACGGTCACTGTAGGCGCCGTTCGCCGGATTATGAAGATACAGCTTGGCACAAAACCCGTCACACGAAGGGATATGGAAGAGCTGAGGTCGATATTGGTCGATTTGCAGTACAAGCTGAACTCTATCATCAACCGGATACCGGAGGCAAACCCGCTCGACACATCGTCTCCAGTGTCATCTACTAGATCATGGTCTCTATCATCACAAGCAGAATCCCACATCGAACTGCCGGCGGATGGGCCCAATGGATGCGCAGAGCAGTACCATTCGCCTGTCCTTGTATCCTTCCACAAATGGGCAAGGATTCTTATGTCCCTTTTCATCGATAAAGTCAGTGTGCCTGAAAATGTACCGGGATCCCTGCTAACTAAGCCTACCAGGCTTTTTGCGTCGCCTATCAGCCCTTCCTGAAGAACGCCAAAAGTCGGATCTGGCCGGCGGCACGGCAAAGGTATGTTTGACTGTCATAGATCCAAGGAAACCAACATGACTAACATGCCTCAGCGCACTCCGCCATTGTCATGGCTTCATGGAGAAATTCGTCTCGCTCGCAACCGACCCCGACTTCCAACCCTTCCAGTGGAGTTGGCCGGGAAATCACCAACCCATGCACGCGACCATGATCATGCTCATTGACCTCTACGAACGACCCTACAGCCCCGAGGCACCCAAATCCCGCGCCTACATCGACAAGATCTTCTCCATGACCGGTCCAGACGGCGGCGTCGTTGGTGGCGAAGACGGCGTCTCAACGCAACGGCCTCTGAAAGACGGCGGCCGCGAAGCATGGGACATGATCCGACGCCTACGTCAAAAAGCATGGCAAAAAGCCGGCCTGGATCCTCACAGGCTGTGGTCCGAACAAGCCCAGATCCAAGCAGGCGTTACCTCTCTCCCCGAAGAATACGCCAACAATGACCCCTGCTACACCAGCAGCAGTCCAACAGCCGCTGCCTCTCCCTCAACCTACCCTCCTCCCCTCACCACCCGCCGCCAACTCACCGACTTCTCCAAAATGTTCTATAACATGACACGCTCCCACCAGCTCCCCAACCCAGCTACCACTAATAACCCCCGTCCAAGCCCTCTCCGCTACCAACTACCTCCTCCAGCACCTGTCCCAATCCTCCCAAGCCCGCAATCAAGAACCGTCCCTCCTCCTCCATTCCCTCAATCCCCAACACCCCCCAAATACCCCATGGACACCACCACCTCCCCCCTCGCCAGCGGCTCCCCCATCTCCTCCCCTGAAAGCATCGCCCCCTTGAACCCTAATATCTTCGCCAGTACCTTCAACAATACCCCCCAGCAAGCGTCGCAATTACCTACCAATACCCCTCCTCCTATGCAAGCAGCTCCTCCCCTCCCATCCTTCATGGACACGGCCATCTCACCCACCAGTCAACCCATCACGGGGGTCCCCACACCGCCCTCAATGGTGGATCCGAACTTAAACTTCGACTGGGACCAGTGGGACGCTGTCTTCGGACAGCATCTGCCGGTGGCGGATGAATTGATGGAGTTGGACCCGGTCACGGGATTCGAGTTTGGGGACTTGGGGAGTGCTGCTTATGCTTCGAATTCGCCTTCGAGGATGGTCCCTGGTGGTAGTAGTGGTGGTGGTGTGGGGAGAGGTAGTTTTGGGAGTGTTGGTAGTGGTGGTAACGAGGTTGGGATGGGGGAGGTGAGGGGGTCTGATTGGGTGGGTTATTGTTGATTTGTACTTACGGAGTATATCAGATCTATGGTATCTGGTTGGTTGAAGGGATATATATTTGGTCTCTTTAGTATATAATGATTTTATAATCCTACATTTTGATTGAACTCATACCCATGCTTGAGGTTTACGGTTATACAGCGTGATTTTGGCTCATGTAGAAGATTATGCGTCAAACGGAAAAACCGCCAGACGATGGAATAATATGTGATCAGAAATAAAAAAAGACGTAACAGTTATGGATTTCATGAGGCGTGACTTTAATCAAGAAGGACGCAGAAGATATGCGACGCAGGAGCATGATGTGATATCAAGATGTGAAGGGAAAGATAATTAGCAATAGCCAGAAGGGACGCGATAGCGGGATCCCAGGCTTCCAAAAGCCTGGACTGCTACTTTCCGGGGACCCTTAATTGCTCGTATTAAGACATCGCATCTTCAGTGTCTCTTCTCTTTCTTTTTCAATTCATGACAACATTTATTCGCATGACTGCAGTGTCTGAATTTAGACCTTAACCTCCTGGAGACCGTGCTTCCAGAGGGTAGCGAAGGGGGTGACACCGTCCTCACGGAAGTCAATCAGGATGTGCCTGGTTCATCAAGTTAGTTTCAGTTGCAACCCAAAAAAAAAAAATATGGCAAGATAAACGTACATAGCATCACCGTCCATGGACTGACCCATCAGGACATCGTAGTTGTCGTAGTTGCCAAGGATCTTCTTGACGGCGGCGGGGGCACCAGCCTTGAACTCATCGATGGTCTCCTTGGAGGCACCGGTCTCGGTGAGTCTGGCAAGGACCTTCTTCATGTAGTCTGTACAGGGTAGACTCGTTAGCATTGGCGCGTAATAACTAAGCCGTATGCCTAGAGGTGCAAAAACGTACTCTTGAGGTGGGACTTGAAGGCATCCTTGGAGGGCTTCATGCCCTCCTCGGTCTTGAGCCAGACGAGACGGAACTGGTCCTCAATGTCGTGGACCATGACGGCCTCACCCTCACCACCGGCATCGTCATCACCGCCCTCAGCGGAGGGGTTGGCACCCTCGAGCTCGAAGTCCTCGTTCTTCTTCTTGAGGTACTTGCGGCAGTCGCAAGTCCAGAGGAGCTTGCTGTCACTGTCCTCCTGGATCTTGAAGGTGTCGGAGAGAACCTCGTCACCGGAGACGATATCCTATGAGAAAGAACGTCAGTAATTTTGGAATATGTAGATGTTTAACATGAGGATATGATGATGATGATAGAGATTGCAGGTAAGGAAGCAGAAGAGACGCAACAAGGCTGCATGATTAATGCAGCCGTTTGTTGTTCTTTTTTCACGCATCCTTTTATTGCTGCATGCTCGCAACAAGTTCAAAAGTGGACTGGGAAGGGTATACGGACCGTGTAAATGATCATTTTGGCGGGTGGATGAAGAGGAAAGTGACAAAAGACACAGGAGGAGAGAAGTGGCAGGTGAGGAGAGAGACGGAGGGAGAGGAGAAGAAGGGGAAGGAGGGGAAAAATGAAGATTAATATTTAGTGGCGCTTTTCCCTCTCCGTTTCTCGTGGTGGGGTTTTTTTCACGGTCGATTTTCCGTCGCTCGAGGGGCACCGCTGGCACTAGTCCTCTTTGGGACTGGTCGACTCGTCTGGCCCAAAAGAAGATCCCAATCAACTTTTCTTGTTCTCTATTTCGTCCATTGCTCCGATGGCAAATTCTGACAGGAGATGGAGAAAAAAAAAGTTGAGGCAAAATTTGGAGGACTAGGTTGGGAGTCCAGACTACAGCTGCAATACCTTCTTAATTACTAAGGGCGTTTTACTCTGTAGATGCTGGGGTTCTTCTAGTTCGGCTGACATGTCAGTTGGGTTTCCGGCCTCCGATCTTCCCACTCCAGAGATTCTTGTGCCTGAGGCATGAGAGCTGTGGCTAAGGGGGTTCTCCTGTTGGTAACATACGGTGTTATAATACTGATACATAACATAAATCTATCAGCGTAACATTATACTCAGGTTCTTGTATTATATATCGTAATACACACCAGTTACCTCTTATGCAGTATCGGTCGGCCTCAGGATCCCGTGGCGCCACTCCTGCTTGCCATTCCACCCGTGACTTTTCTCTCTTCATGACCTTCAACTCGCTGCAGACACTCCTTTGGCTAGCCTTCTACTATTGTTATCTTCTTCATCCTGGTGTCGGATACCTTGACTACTTCTACAGTAGATGGTATCTGAACCTTGCGGTCATTCTTTTTGAACCCTCCCTCCTAATTAATCCCTCACAACTACCCCATCGGTTCCTCGGCACTTGGTGCCATTTGCGTCCCCTGATTTTGGTGGGCCTGACCTGACCAGGATCCCCGATCAGATATCTCGCCATCGCCGGTCCATAATCATTGCGTTGTCCCACGGGCCCTTAAATCTCCTGCTATATCTTTGGCCTGCGTCAGGAACCTCTCGCTGCCTCACTCGCATTCGATCGGGATTTCGGTTTCGATTTCTCTTTTATCTTTGAATCTCCTATCCACCTTTGATCTCCGCGACTGATGCGGTAGGTCTGTCGAATAACCTTTCCCATTACTTGACTTGCATAGTCCTGGCGATCGATCGTCCTCATCCCATCATGGCTACCAACGCGTCGGTCGTCTTTGACCTCCCACCTCTTCCGACCTACACTCTGACTCCCCGCCCGCCGGTTCTTGCTCCGATCCCAGACAACATCCTCGCCCTGATCTTACCCATCGTTGCCTACTGGGCCTTGTCCATGGTATATCACTTTATCGATGTCAATGATTACTTCCCTCAATACCGCCTACACACCCCCGCTGAGGTGCTGAAGCGAAACCGAGTCACGCGCTGGGAGGTAGTGAGAGATGTCCTGCTACAGCAAGTAGTCCAGACACTCGCCGGCATGGCGGTGAGCTATTGCGATGAACCCGAATATTTGGGTAAAGAAGAATATGATGTGGCTGTCTGGGCTCGCCGTCTTCGCCTCTTGCAAAGAGGCTTGCCTCACCTGCTGGCTCTCTTTGGTATTGATGCTTCGGGTTTGGGGAAGAATCTGTCGCACAAGGGCTGGGCAATGCTCGGAGGTGCCATTGCAGGCGGACACTATCCTGAATTTACCCAGTCCCTTATTCTGGATAGTGGCGCCGAAGCGGTGGTTCCTGCATTCACCAGCTGGGAACTTTCCACGGCTGGATTCATCTACTGGTTCTTCGTCCCCGCATTGCAGTTCATCTGGGGCGTTTGCGTCGTCGATACCTGGCAATACTTCCTGCATCGCGCGATGCACCTGAACCGGTGGCTTTATGGTAAGTCATTGTCTCTTCTAGTCATTCCGGCTTTGAGCAGTGGATTGACAGTTTCCAGTAACCTTCCATTCCCGCCACCATCGCTTATACGTTCCCTATGCTTTCGGTGCTCTCTACAACCATCCCGTTGAAGGGTTCCTTCTCGATACTGCTGGCACCGGCGTCGCATTCCTGACAGCCCGGATGTCGAATCGCCAGAGCATGTGGTTCTTCACCTTTTCCACCATTAAGACGGTTGACGATCACTGCGGCTATGCTTTCCCTTGGGATCCGCTGCAGCATTTCACATCCAACAATGCCGCTTACCATGACATTCACCACCAAAGCTGGGGCATCAAGACGAACTTCTCGCAGCCTTTCTTCACAATCTGGGATCGTTGGTTCGGTACCCAGTGGAAGGGCGATGTGAAGCTACGCTACGAACGTTCCCGTGAATCCGCTCAGAAGCAGCTTGACAATGATGCTAGCTCCGCCACCAGTTCGGGCGCTGATACTCCGGCATCGGGTAGTGTCACTCCTGTACCTGCTCCCCAGGAAGTACCGGCAGAGTCCACTCGCTCTCGCCGCAGAAAGACCGTCACGCTTTCCCCTCATGTCGACGGTTTCCGAAGCGTAAACCACCCTGTCGCCAGCAGCGTTCTATAGTGAGGTTTTTTTGCCCTCATAATTCGTTGTAATAATTCTTTCACTTTTTGTCTTCGACGCCCACCGGGGGTCTTTGGAGTTGCGGGACGTCTCCTACTTCCGACTTCGCTGTCTGTTCACTGCATTATTCTTTACGCTGTATTAATAGCCAGGTTGATAAGAACCTGCTACGGACTTGTACAATGTCTTTTTACCCGCCTGCCTACTGTTCGGGTTATCTACTAATCGGGCATCCTGCATGACCATGGAGATTTGGAAAATTGACGAGCACTTTTCTTCTGTTCTTTCCACTCAATCCTTGTCTTTACTAAATAATCTGTACAAATTTCACTTCTTCCACATTCTGATGACTTACAGCAAACTGAGTAATCGCAAATCAGGCACCTGGAATAGCGTTATGCGGGCATGAGAAACTTTCAGCAACTCACATATTTGTGTGGTTCGAATATGCATCTCTTGGCATAATCATGTCGACGTTCGGAACCTGAACAAGTTCTGCGGCAGGCGGCTCCCTCGCACAGGTGCAACATTTGTGGGCGCCGCAAATTTCACAGATTTCTTCTCTGGCATATCAGACATGAGTGAGGGGATTGCCGATCCATTGGTCTTGGCCTCCATCGGCAGTGTGTCGCTACTTCTGCGAGACTCCTCGACGATAGGACGTAGAGGTTCGTCGTCACCAAGGCGGGACCGAATGTCCGAAGCATGATCTGGAGTGGATGATCCAGTCGCAACCGTGGGCGACCGGTAATTTGAGCTATTTAAACTGGTGGCACTTACACCCGGAGGATTTTGCGACCCAACATGATTCAGATCAGAATGATAGCTGGGTGCAGGCGTGAAGTCCGTTTGTCTGCCGTTGATGCTCAGATCGTTCTCCGATAGACTATCACTGGCTTCCGCTTCGCTCTCAAGACTTTCACGATGATAGCTAGGGGCAGGCATTGACACCTGCTCGTTGTCTGCATAGTCTGGGAGCTCCTCAGGCTTAGCATTGACTGTGCGTTCCACGTCGCACTTGAATTCTCTAGCCATGTCGTTAGCAAGATCGTCCAGCTTTTCGGAGGGCTCGCCTTTAAGACGCGCCAACATCTCCAGGATTTCTTTTCGCTCTTTGTTCGCTTCCTCGGGCGTTTCTGCCTTTAATTGGATGGTTATGCAATGGGATCTCTTCTTTTTTCCTTTATAGTGCATTGGTCTTGGTCCCTTCATTTGTTTTCTCGCGAATCTGCGTGCTGCCTTTCTGGCCGCTCTGGCTCTGGCCGCCAATCCCATGCCATCTTGGAGCATATCAGGGGTAAATCCGGTTAAACTGATGGCCGCATCAACGAATTTCTGAAGCTCAGGGTGTTCTTCAGACCTATCTTCTCTTCTGCGACTCAGAAGGGTGGCGTGGAGATTCTGCAAGTCGGGAGTCTTGGTAACGACACGCGCAAGCATACACGCCTCGCAACGATTCTCTTGGTAATACCTCGCATGGAAAGGAGGAAGGTCGTGCCTGCTTTTGGGACGCCACCACATGCCGGCGATCGAATTAAGAGCGCGCAGCATCTCCTTGACATCGTCTTTGAGATACTCCAAGAACCAGTACAGCTCATCCAAGAAGGCTGTGACCTCTTTTACCAGTAATTTGAAGAGACTGTGGATAATCCAGGGATTAAATCCCTTGTGCACCTCGCAGAGCACGACCTTGGAGGGGCCGAAGAGCAATCGGAACAGGGCGTTTGCTTGCAGTTGCCATCGGAGAGTGTGAATGCCGGTCCTGATTGCCGTGGACGTTCTATAGCCTCGATACTGGCCCAGGTACGCTACTTTCGCACGGTCCGTTTCGCTATCGATAAGGAGGATCTCAATTATCGAAGTCAGATCCCGCTGGTCGAGCTGGGTGATCGATAATGGATAGATAATCCGGTTGCGACGCTCGACATGTTTCTTGGGCATGATATCTGCCTGGTGAGCAGGACATGCGTTTGTTGTGGTGGACGATTGTGGCGCAACAAGGTCGAGGGCCAACAACGGCAGGATGAGGATAAGAGATAGTGGTCTGCAACAAGAGAACTAGAGACAGTGCTTCCCAAAACTGTGGAGGGTCTTTTATACTCATCCTAGACGATTTTACGATGAGTTTCTTATTGCGGAGAATGACATTGTCATTCTGCACGCTGTTCGGCTTGAGCAACTCTCAACAGTCTGTGCAACTTCACAACAAAGCTTGTCCACCACTAGAAACTGAAGTTTCCCTGAAGTTTTCACTGTTGAAAATGCAGCTGTGGGGAGTCTCGATGGTGTCACCCCCTCATTTTGTACAACCAAACGGATGGCATGAGGAAACTTCCGTGCTTGGACAATCAAAAGTGGCACATGGCAGGGCTGTCACCGAGAGACAGATGTCTTTCTCGGGATATTCCGTTAATAATGTGGTGCTACTCCATTGGTGGTTGTGACCTGCAGCTGCATGCTTCATGTTACAATTTTGTCTCTGTGACAGGGATGGGAGCTGGGATTCATGACTGATGCAGTGCAGTGCATGAATCTGCTCGTGGTAGGGAACAGCCACCCTTAATTTTGATAATTGATAATATATTCGAGATCAGTTTTAATTTCTCTACTATTCAAACCCGCAGTAGACTTACATTGAAATACAAGCACACTCACATAACTGTCTACTGCTCCAAACTACCGGAATAACACTACGCAAGCCAACTGAATCAATCCCATCCCTACCTATAATACACAACACAACACAACACATCATAGTAATATCTTCAGCACATCGTTTGCAACATTACCCCATTGAGAGATCATCTCGAGCTTCCTAACACGGTCATTCAACCGCTGCAGGATAGCTTAAGTTTCGTATTACCATACTAGTACTTCTGCTCGGATGGCTCGTCACCCAGCATGCATGTCACACAACAGGACGGACCAATCTCGAAGTCGTCTTGTTCTTGGCTCGCTCTGGAGTCAGTCAGGGATTTACCACCCGCCAAGCCTGAAGAGATTAAACTGGGGAAGTTACACAATGCCGGAGAGCAGAATCTCGGGGTTGGACCCTTTTCTGGTATGGTATAGGAAGTATGCGGCTCGGTGGGTGGGTTGTCGGCGGAAGATTTCGGATGGTACTAGTACCTAGATTATGTAGTGGGTTTTATTATGATTGGTATGGGGTGGGAATATCATACTTGGTGTGGGGTGGGATGGTGGGAATAGCCTCTGCTTTTCGGATTTATGGTTGGTTTCGTTTGTTTCCAGTATGGGGTGTGTTTTCTATAGGGTTTATTATTTCTTATTACTGTCTCTTTGGGTGGGTAGGTGGGTGGGTGTGTGCTCTGAAATAAATTGGTATTGTAGTACTTGCTCGATATGGTTGAATATAATGATAGACATGATAGAATTGACAGGTTGAAGTGTCAGGTAGTATATGCAAAGCCCTTCCCTCCTCAGAGCAAAAGAAAAATCAAGAATCAACCCCCTCGGCAGCCTTCAACGCCACCACAAACCTCGAAACCAGTTCCTCCGTATCCTCCACGCCAACACTAACGCGAATCAAATCCGGAGGCACCCCGAATCCTCCCGCCCAATCCAACTCCCAGTAATGAGCCAGGAGAACATACGGGGAAGTCAACGTGAAGTTAGTTCCCAGACTAGGCCCCTTTGCGGTCTCAATGCGATCATAAAATGCAATAGCGTGTTCTTTCTTATGGAAGAAGAAAGAGAGCAACCCGCCATATCCACCTTCCGGTGTGCGACAGTCCTCATAGAATTGCTTCGTTGAACTATACTTGGGATAGTATACGTCTTTGACGAGAGGATGGCCCCTGAGAAGGTCGCAGATGGCTTCCGTGGTGTGGTTGATTTTCTTAATCCGGTTGATGAAGTCGCGGCTGTTGCGTTCCATGAATATGATATCTTCGGCCCAGTAGTTGTTGTTGTTTGTCTGATCTACTTCGTAGGCTTTCTTAAGGAACTCGTAGTATCTTCCCTGGGGATTTAGGATAGCGCTGCCGCCCATGACGTTGCAGTCTCCGGAGAAGATCTTGGTGAGGCTGCTGACGACCACGTCTGCGTAGGGGAGGACGTGGACGTTGATGGAAGTCCCGATCGTGTCGTCGACCACCACGGCAAAGTCATAGGTGTCGGCCAGCTTTCTGATCCGTTTGAGGTCGGGACATTTCAATAGAGGGTTTCCGGGAAATTCGCAGAAGAGGGCTAGATATCTTTCTCCGGCTTGGAGACGAGCTTCTAGGTCATCCAGGTCTTCTGAGGAGCCGTGTCCGTAGAAGATGCATCCGGGACCGAATTTCTGTAGGATTTTGAGGGTGTCGACGTATGGGAAGCCGAATGATATACTCTTCAGCTGACCTCTAGACTGTAGTAGCATTCGGTGGGTGCTGAAAATTGCGTTCATTCCACAGGGGTAGAGATATACGTCGTCCTGAGTCACTCCGTGGGAGTTGGAGGTGTTCTCGGGGCTATTTGACTCGATTGTAGCGAGATTCACTTCTCCTGTCAAGGATCCAGCTATGCGGCGACGGAGAGATACCTTGGCGTTGTCAATGAAAGATATATCGAGATTCCGACCGAACCGATCTTCCAGGAACTGCGTGCTTTCTTGAATCTCTGCTGCATCCTTGACTCTTTCTGGGCTGACCTTGTTGTCTGTCGGGGAGGAAGTAAGATCAATGGAGCCTCGTTGGTATCGCCTGGGACCCTTTTTCTGGGGGATCACGGGTTGCGGCGTTGCCGCAGCCACGAGCTTGCCGTCCGAGAAGAGGGAGTGGCAAAACTCAGCACGTCTGCTTGAGATTCCGTCCCCAGAGTGTTGCCAATACTGCTTCGCTACTGGGAAGAGGTCGCTGTGATAGATTACAGCTGATATCGAGGGGGAAATCTTCATTACGATTTCTGAAGACTCTTTTCCCTTATCAAGGATCAGATCAATTACCTCGACATCTTTAGTGAGACTGGGCTCTCCCTTCGCCTTGATGAAGTCGCGACATCTGTGGGCAGATGCTGTGGATGGAAACAACATGGCCTTTTGGTTTGCGCTGCCATATCTGGCAATGATAGCATCTGCTAACGCACCGATGGATTTGTGAATGAAGAATCTGGCTGCGACATTAGTTTCGATAAATCAATTGTGAATGCATAGTATATCCTGAACTGTACCGTGGATAACCCGTTGACATTTTGTCTACGACTCGCTTGTCACCCTCCTCGTAACCTACATTGTCCGCCCATGTTGGCAAGGACACGCTCACAGCCTGTGAAAGCGTAAGCGTGGTTGACTGACAAGCACGAATGCAAATATCTGCATGAACGGATTACTTACATGGGATGTGAGCGATGGTATAGAGTCACCAAGCTCGATGACTGACATCTTGGTATTGATGATTATGATTGGATAATATTCATGCACATGGAATGACACTATGGGTTGAGCTGTGGTAACTTGGATGTAGTTAATTGATCAATTAACGTATCCGTGCACTGAAGTTTGAGTCATAAGGCGGGAAGGTCGGAAAGGGACTGATTAGCGGGAGGCTGCAGCCAGACACCACACTTATTTTCCTAATTGGGAGACTCGATTATAGGCAAAAGTACGTGTAAGATGGATGATATTTGTTTCTTTTAGGAAATCATATTTTTACATTAGGATATGTCAAAAGTGTTCAAATCTCGTGGGTGACTCAATGCGGGGTAGGAGACTCCGCCTGTTCACCATTAATCGCGCATCACAGCAAAAGAATGGGAAGATCTTCTTACGGAAGGGCTTCATTGACACCATGATTAAAAGGCATCAAGGGCACCAGTCCGATAGGTTACCTCGGTCTTCACGCGATTATTCAGGGACCATGAATGCCTTACAATCTGGTTGCTTTATTATTTGATAAGGTCTGCTAAGCCTCCTATAATCCGAGGAAAGCGCATCGGCCCTCTTCCCTATCGTTATCAGGCGGTGGCTATTGCGGATGACACGCTAAGCGATGAAAGTGGGGGGGTTAGTGCTGATTCCACAGCCAGTGAGAGAGTGGATGATGTGATATTCGCCGAAGCTTGTCAATGGATCCTGCGTCAGATACGGAGTATGCCGCTAGACAATACCAGATCGTTGAGAAAGTATTGCAGTTGCCCTGATACTGTCCATATGTGCTGGCAGCAAGAATGGGACCGACACAGATTGATAATGAAAGAATGACTGCCTCAGGCGATCATCCTGACTCAGCTGCATGTTATCAGATGGATTTGCTCGAGGCGATCCAAGGATCGATCCGGGGCAGAATTCGTCCGATCCAAAGATTGAAGGTCCACCGCTATCGGCAATATGACCGTCAAATTATTCCCTGCTCTTAATACCGCTTCCTCCGGCTGCTCCAATTTCCCGGCCCCTCGCTTGCACCTGCGGCTTCTGTCCAGCCTCTCACTACCGGAGTCTTTAGACAATGGGTAGTGTCCTTTTGACCCGTGCTCTATAACTGCCTCCCCCACCCTCGCCGATCTCCAATGCTGTCGGGCAGTTTCCAGAGAGCTCTCATTTGGTTATGACGAAAGCGCGAACAGCCCATGAGTGAGCTTGTCTGTTCGTCGCAGACTACAATTTGAACGATGGAGCATCTCGTGACCATCGTGCCCGCGGCCGTGGTGCCTTTAGCAATTCAAGGCGGCGCTGGCGAGATAGCTTATACTCCGGACCCTGGTCTGGTGCAGAGGTGGGTTCATGAGAAGGAAGACCCGTGGATAATGGCACGGCTAACTGATAGCTGCTCTAGGGAAATATGGCAGTATCGGACTCGGAAAGCGTCAACTTTTGTTGGATCCGGCTACCTTCACCTGGCGGCGATACTAGCATCATGCATTGTAGTGCTGTTGTCGTTATGTTTGCGCTACATCCGTGTCTACCGGGATAAATCACGATCGCCGAAGACTACCCCGCATGATCAGTCCGAAATCGTGGTATCTCTGCCCTTCGCGTTTGCACATCTGGCTGTTGCGATAGCGGCTTGTTGTCTGGCCTGGGTCGACGTACACAATGGTAAGAGTTGGAAGCGGTCTGCTCTGTTGACCTATGTGGTATTGCTGGGTATTGGCCGGCTCTGCATTAAGAGCTATGGCCATCGACGCCATATGTATTGGCATATGAATGCCTTGGCGACAACGGCTCTCATTTTGGCAGTGGTTCAGGATATAGTACCCATGATGGTGATCGGAGCTACCTATAGGCCAACCTCTGTGGGAGTTGCTATCGTGGCCTGTCTGGCTGCGGTTGTGGCAATTGCAGCGGCTACGCCACGCCCACGACGCTCAGTTGTTCGTAACGCAGAGACGGATGACCTAGTGGTCGAAGAGAAAGCTTCTCCGGAAGAAACATGCTCCCTCTTTTCCTACTACTGCTCGTATGAGTGGATCACCCATGTGATCCTGCGAGGCTGCCAGAGGGATCTAACCTTGGATGATCTGCCTCCATTGCCGTCATACGATGAGCCATTGAAGTGGCTAGAAAAGATCAAGAAGCAGCGGCTAAAAGGTGGCAAGACCTTTCGCACGCTGTGCCGCATGCTCAAGACGGAAATAAAAACCATGATGTTTTGGGCAGCCCTTACGGCGGTGGTGGACTTCCTTGCGCCGTACTCCATGTTGCGGCTATTGGCCTATCTGGAGAACCCCAGCAGTGCAGTGCTCCATCCTGCATTGTGGATTGCGCTTCTGTTTGCTGGTCCAGCGACGCGCTCGCTTTGCTACCAGCAGTATATCTTCACCGCAACCCGGCTCCTGGTTCG
This sequence comes from Aspergillus welwitschiae, assembly GCF_003344945.1. Lineage (NCBI taxonomy): Eukaryota > Fungi > Ascomycota > Eurotiomycetes > Eurotiales > Aspergillaceae > Aspergillus > Aspergillus welwitschiae. The sequence goes on from NW_020798699.1 coordinate 59,251, forward strand.
GGTGAATGTGTCACTCGTCCAGGAGCTTTATCAGACCGCGATGCGGTCGTACATCTACGATGATTCTGTGGGCCACTCTTCAGGCAAGCATGCCAAGTCGCGGCACCGGGCCGAGTCCAAGGGTGCCTCCAAGTCAAGCCAGGCCAATCTGACCAGCTTGATGTCTTACGATGTTGACGCTATCTACAACTCTCGTGATATCTTCTATATAGCCACTGCAGGTCCAATCTCGACTACTCTGGCTCTGGTGTTTCTGTATCAGATGCTAGGATGGCCGTCGCTGTTTGGTGTTCTCATGCTGCTGTGTTTGTCTCCGCTTCCTGCACTGGCGTCTCGGAAAGTATCCCGCATCCAACGCACCGTTATGCAGGCTACGGATGCTCGGCTGTCCAAGATCTCTGAGTATCTAGGGTCTATCCGCACGTTGAAATACTTTGGGTGGGAGCATGCCGCGATGAGCAACATTAACGACGTTCGCCGTGTCGAGCAGCGCCATCTGTGGAGACGCAGCGTGTTTGTGGCCCTGATCTCTATGGGCGGCGAGCTGCTGCCGCTGCTCAGTCTTTTAGTCATGTTTACTGTGTATATATTGTTTACTGATCTTCCTTTGCGAGCACCCATTGCCTTCACTTCCTTGTCTATTATGGAAACGTTGCGCGTTCAATTTATCTGGTTGTCCAACATCAGCCGCTATACCGCGCAAGGATCAGAGTCGCTGCGCCGTGTCGACCGCTTCTTTGACACTGCTAGTGAGATCAAGCGGCATCCAGACGGCCCATTGGAATTCAAGGAAGCAACCTTCCGACGCACCCCAATTGCTGCCTTCCGGCTGCAGGATATCACTCTCCGCTTTAAGTCCAACGCTCTTAATGTGGTGACGGGGCCTACTGGCTGCGGAAAGACATCGCTGCTCTTGTCATTTCTGGGCGAGACTGTGTTGGAATCTGGAACTGCTACTTGCCCGCGCGATGTAGCGTACGTTCCACAGGCACCGTGGCTTCAGAACGACACAATCCGTCAGAACATCGTCTTCTATAGCCCGTTCGATGAAGCCCGCTATGCCATGGCCATCGAAGCCAGTGGTCTGACCCAAGACCTGCAACAGCTTCCGGCAGGCGATCTAACCATGGTTGGAGAGCGAGGAACCTCACTTTCCGGCGGTCAAAAGCAGCGAGTGTCTTTGGCAAGGGCGCTGTATTCGCCGTCCAATACGCTGCTGTTTGATGACATCTTCTCCGCACTCGACACCCACACCACCAGTCTCGTCTATGAGAAGTGCTTCCGCAGCGGGTTGCTCAAGAACCGCACGGTTGTATTAATAACCCATTATCCAGCTGCGTTGCAGGACGCCGACTTGGTAATCCGCTTGGAGCATGGCAGGATTGTCCCCGCTCGGGCTATCTCCAAGACTACGCTGTCTCTGATGTCGTCCAGATGCACCACACCGGGCACTGACACGGACTCTTCGGTGTCAGAGAGCAATGCGCGCGTGGTAGAGGAAGCTCTGGAATCCCCGTCGGAGTCTCCACCAATTGCCGCTGGTGGCAAGCAACCGCCCGCAGAGGAACGCATAGCGAAGGAGACGTCTGCCACGGGACGAGTGCCTCGCACGCTAGGTAAGAACCTGATGACTTAGATGGCTTCGAGCATTGCTAACATATCAGCGCTACGTTATATGATGTTATTCGGTGGCGCTTCCTATGTCCCGCTGGTCGTGATTGCAACCATCTCCGTGCAGTTTGCCTACTTTGCCATAACGTACTGGCTGTCCATCTGGACCGGGGCGTACGACAAATACGAGCACCCCAACACATTGTTCTACCTGGGGATATACGCAGCGTGCATCATCACTTTTCTGACTTTGCAGTTGTGCAACAATCTCATCTATCAGTACGGCAGCTGGGTGGCTGCCAAGAAGACACACCACCGGCTGGTGACGGCCGTGCTGTCTGCACCGATTGCCTGGTTCGATCAGAATCCGATCGGGCGCGCCATTAACCGGTTCGGAAATGATACCCGGTCGTTAGACACTGTTCTTGTTGAGTGGCTGCGCATGTCGATCGAGAACACTCTACGCTTCCTGCTTCGGATTGCCAGTGTCGCTTCCATCATGCCCATCTTCGCTCTCCCTGCAGCCGTTATCTGCGCTGCAGGGTTCGTCATTGGAGAAATGTACACGCGCGCTCAAGTATCAATCAAGCGGCTGACCTCCATCAATTACTCCCCTGTTTTCTCCCACTTTACCGACTCCCTGTCAGGACTGAGCGTGATCCGGGCTCGACACGGCATGGACCAGGTGTTCCAGAACCTGCTGGCCGAGAAGTTGGCAGTTCACGCCCGCTCATCCGAGGCGCAATACAACTGCAACCGCTGGGTCTCGGTGCGGACAGACTTTTGCGCCGCTTCCGTGGCAGCCGCAGCCGGCTGCGTAGCATACTTCTGGTCTGGATCAGCAGGTCTGGTGGGATTTTCCCTGACGAACGCCATCGGCCTCAGCCAGACCATTCTGACACTAGTCCGGACGCTTAACGAGCTCGAGGTGGAGCTGAACTCCTTCCAGCGCATGACAGAATACGGCGACATCGAACCAGAGGAGAAGCTAGAAACCGCAGAGCAACGTAAAGCCGATGCTCTACCCGCCAGCTGGCCGACTTCCGGCCGAGTCGAATTCACCAACGTCACTGCCCGCTACCAATCTGACGGGCCTGACGTCCTCCGCAAAGTATCCTTCGTCGCGCACCCAGGCGAGCGCGTCGGCATCGTCGGCCGGACCGGCAGCGGCAAATCCACCCTGGGGCTATCACTGCTCCGCTTCGTCGACATCGTCGACGGCAGCGTAACCATCGATGGAGTCAACATTAACCAGATCCGTCTGAACCGGCTACGCACTAACGTGACGCTGATTCCGCAAGAGCCGGTGCTCTTCTCCGGCGACGTGCAGTCCAATCTCGACCCGTTTGGCGAGTCCAGCGAGACCGAGCTGCGTGCGGCGCTGTCGGCATGCACTACGGTCCATGTCCCCGGCGAAGGCGAGGGCGAGAGTAGGACAATGCGGCCGCTGGCGCTGGATACGCCGGTTGCTGCGAACGGAGAGAACTTTAGCCAGGGTCAGCGACAGGTACTGAGCCTGGCGCGGGCCATGTGTCGGCGATCGAAGGTGGTGTTGCTGGATGAGGCGACGGCGTCGGTGGATCACGAAACCGATTCGCATATGCAAAAGGTATTGCGAACGATGTTTGCAGACTGCACGATCATAGCGATTGCGCATCGGCTGAGGACGATTATGGACTATGATCGGGTGTTGGTGATGGCGGATGGGGAGATTATCGAGTGCGTCATGCTAATCCCTCATTCCCTCATTAATTATCATGAAAAACTGAGCTAACTGGGTACTAATAGGAATGATTCACCGGCGCGACTGGTCGCGAAAAAGGGCGTATTCTGGGAAATGGTGCGGAATACGGGCGAGTATGAGGAACTGATCGCAATGATGGAGAGTAAATAGTGCATAGATGTATATGATTAGTATGAATATGGCAGCAATGATTTATGATAAGACATAATGTTGCATTCATTGATGGACTGTCTCTTATAGCATATTTGTGGACATTCATTATATAAGACGATATGGCCGAGCGGTCTAAGGCGATAGACTAGAAATCTATTCTCTTCGGAGGCGTCGGTTCAAATCCGACTGTCGTCGTTTTTGTTTTTTTACACTATTTTTGGCCTGATTGGGAGATCATCTGCCTCAATATGGTGATTGTTGTATTTGTTGGGGTACATGAATTTGTCTCAATTTGTTGGTGGTTGAGCAAATGCCCCTATACCCAAATACACCTTGTTAGTCTTCTCAGGCAGTTACCGGTATAGACAGAAGAGGTGCTACGGCATATCCATTACAAATTAAATATGCAGAAACATCAAGCAACATCATAATATATCTCTCCGATAATATAGAACATACTATCAACTAAACTATCTGTCAGTGGACCGAGCAGCTTGAGCGTCAAATCCCACCTGCCCTATCTCCCAGCGCTAATGCAGAGCAGATCCCGATGAGCGGGGGAACGAAAACCCTGTCGATCTCATGCCAACCAACACTCAAAGACTGGATCGGGTTACACGATCTCTGCTTACAATCTCAACAGTCACAGAGCCGATAGCACCGCCGTACGAATTCCAGTACCCCGTCTCCACCCGATAATTGTCGGCGATCACATCGGCGCGGAACTTGTTGGTCTTTGAGCCCCAAGGACAGTCCCAGTAGATGTAGGCGACTCGGACATTTCCATTATACACATCGAAGCTTCCCTCCGTGCCAGAAGATGCGTTTGCTCTGCCGCACGCGTAGACGTTGAAGGAACCGCCTGGAGCTGCTGTGAGAGCGTTGATGTCGGAGACGGAGATTTCGGCGCTCTTGTTGCCTTCCTTATGGAACTTGCCCCTGAGGAGGTGTTAATCAAAGAAGCCGAGTGGGATTTGGATAAATTGATTTCTCCCTTGTACTTACCACTTGAGCCAGGTATCTTTGACTTTCAGGGTATCGTAGGACATGGAATTGACGACACGGACATGGATCCATTGGGCTTCTGCTCTATCAGCCATGTTTGTTGGGAGATGAAGGTAGGATATAAGTCTGAGGTAGAAACAACTGAAAATATCTTGGGAGAGATGGTATGAACTGCGGAGAGATTGCTTCTGATTGACGGCATCTGTCCTGGGAATTATCTGGCCTTTTATATCGTTCCGATGGCTGTGGAGGTCTGTCATCTCCGATGATCACCATCATCACTGTCCATCATCCTCTCCAGCTTAGAATGCGGAATCACTCCGCAGCTGCCTGTTCACCTGTCTGCACCATTATGTTCTAGATTCTGGATTTTGCTAAACACTCGCATTACGTACAACAGCAGACGTAGCAGGTGCTCGTGCAGCTCGTCTTCTTCCATTCAGAGCTGCCGAGTCTCCCTGTACTTTGTCCCACCGGAGAACAACATAATAAGCCAGGCAGGACATTGCATGATTTTCTCCGACGATGTAACCCTACAGCACAGTCAATCCGGGATATAATCTCGAGCTAAAGGCAAGCTCAGCTATCACAGAAGAGGGGAAGGGGTTGTTGCGGTGGTGTTCATTCGGCTCATGCATCTCTGGCCTGCATTTGCCACTACAAGAACCGGGGGGTGAATTATAGCGCGTAAAAAGCAGACCCCGAGTCAGTCAAAGTCGACAGATAGCATATTGAAGACAGGCAGGTCCATTTTCCCCCGAATGCTTTCTTGATCACTTCAATTGATCCATTAGTTAATTCATTGAGATTATACCCCCGCTTCATGCAACAGAACCCAGCATTCGTTCCAGGGGTCCCTTCGGGGTCACCGATGACAACCCAGACCTCAACTGCGAGTCTACACACCAACTTGATTAGTTACGCTCTAGACTCTTCGGATCCTTGACACAACTGCAGTCGTGATCTCCCCATGGCCTTTGCTCCGCTAAATGTACAGTAATTGTTGTCATTCGACTCCTCCTCGAGAGAAAATGCCTCATACAAAGAACTACCTGTTGTAGATAGCCACCGCGAAATTACTCATTTGAGGCCATTCTATCGGGATCTGCTTTGAATGACGCGATTTCTGGATAGAGAAGAGACTTGCTCGCACAGCCGTGGTTGAGCATATAAAAGACAGCGGAATCTGGTCGATATGTGCTTCAACTTACCAGTCACTCTCACAGTCATCTTCCACAATTCTCATACTGTACTACGTGGTTAGAGCAACCTGATAGTCCAAGATGGCCGAACTTGTTCCGTATTTCGATGGGATGCAGCAAGGGCAGGGGTATGCCCAATTCCTTTTCTCCTCTGAATTACAATTGCGGTCCCCGCTAACGCGCTGGATGATCCTCCTTCATCTAGATACAATACCTACCTTCAGCAAATTGGTCTCGCTGACGCTGTCACTGTCACCTCTGGTCCGTCAGAGTCCGAAACTTACGACCTCTTCTATTGGAGCGAAAGAATCGACGACTATACGTCCGCACACCCGGATCCTTCGTTCACAGTGTATATGCTGACTTATGTTCTGTTTACTTCTTATCCAGTAAACTTGCGCGGTCCTTGGAGATAACCGCTGGCGCTGCTATTTCAGGCTGGGGGCAGTTGTCTCAGATCGACGCTAGCTACCTTGACCGGCTAAGGTGAGTGGATCTGTCCTGTCTCCTTGTCTTGAGGGTCAAGATTGGCTAACGAATCTACAGTTTTGAAAGCAGCACGGTGACTTATCAAGTTCAGGTATCATCCAGGCAGCAAGCATCGATTGGGAATACGTATACTTTCAATCAGATCAGCACCGATACCCCGAACACCTTGTATGGAGATCGTTTCATTGCAGGTAAGATAGTACTTACAATCTATACTCTTCTGGCCATTGGTAGTAGATGCTAATATGCTCCCATGGTTAGACTTCATCCGAGGTGGTCAGTACTTTGCCCGCGTCTCCATTACCGCGGTCAACCAATCCACCAGTGAAGAGGTCAAACAGGCGTAAGTTACCACGCTGAGCCCTTCCGGCTTAAAATTCTATTGCCTAACAATGTAGCTAGAGCCGAGGTTGCTTTCTCGATGTACGGGGTCTCCGGGACCGTCACAGACGAAGTGAAAAAGGCCGTGGAGACAATCAACAGACATTCCCGTGTTACTGTCTGGATCCATACTTCTGGAGGCGGGGGTCGGGCTGGGAAAATCCATGCAGAACCTCACGACAGTGACGACTCACCACTCTTGGAGATCAAGGAAGGCGCGGATAATTTCTACCAGGAGTTGAGGGAGGGCAAGCATAGATACAGACGATTGTGAGTTCGCTTCGCTTCCTCCTTTCTCTACTCTTCTTCGGCTGGAAGAGATTTTGACGTTTGAGGTAGTGCACTCCTGTGGAAATACACCAACGTCCCGAATTTCAACAGTGCATTCACCCCTTTTGACTACACTGTCGCCAACCAGAGGGTAAGGCATCTGCTGCCAGTTTGATCACGGAATGCGACTAACAGGCGTCAGAGCTGGTACCTCTTTGAAGACTTCACACAGTACGATGCATACATTGAGCTTGTCAGGAAGAGTATGGCCTGCAGATGAATCAGCGCTTGGGGATGATCTACTAATCATACTTGGATGATCTAGTTCCAGTCCAAAAGTTCAACAACGGCAGAGAGCAACAGGCCGAGCTGTATGAGGAAGGCACGAACATACTTACATTGATCCGGTCCAAAGTGAGTCTGCACGTCCATAAAGACAATCCGAGCTATTATGAGTACTGACCGAGATAACAACAGGTCCAAGCAATCAACGAAAACCCGGAGGAAGTGAACACACCACTTTCATACCCCTACCCAACGGAGTATAAGAAAATAGTCCTAGTAAGTTAACAATAGACCGACCAGATCACTTCTGATCCCGGCTACTAATTCATCTCCGAAATGAAAAGCTGGCTATCAAAACAGTTACAATGATAGCTCAAGAAAGAACCCTCGACAACGGCAGCTTCAGTGACAGTAAGCGGCCCCAAAGCCCGCCCACCCCCTTCCCTAGCAACCAGCTTTGAGACATGGAAGAAACTAAGTTATATATATCACATCCACAGTTGCACTACCCACTCTCCTCGGAAACGCCCGAACCCTCTTCAAGTTCCAAACATACGACTTTGACACTGGGTTCGGCAATACGGTTATCTCCTTTGGAAGGAGAGACTCATCATTCATATGCCTAAGCGGCCAGCGAGTATCCGATGGCTACCAGGAAGAAAGCGTCTTCTGGGCATTTGAACTCCCGGTAGAGGAAGTTTCAGCCGATCATGTCTATGTGGGGAGAATGCAAACGAAGGACTTGCTTCTTTTGAGTCGGACGAACCCTGGTCCTAGGCCTTTGTTGACTTTCTATGCTAAGAGTAATTGGTGAAGATTTCTCTCCAGGGGACGCTGGGAACGCTATCGTTGTCCCTCTTCTTTCTGCTATGCAGTCTGTATGCATTTGAAGAATTGATGTTATTTATTTATTTTGATTTTGATTTTTGATTTGTTTTGTTTTCTTGTATTCACAGAGGTTCGTTTGAGTCGAGCTAAAGTGGAACATGAAAATCTATCTGCTGAAAAGAAGCCAGATTCAAGCTCAGACTCCAGACTCCTCGGTAAATTTAGTAAGATGATAAGGAGAAGAATGAATCTATAAGTTACTTGGCTTCTAGAATAACGGGTGGGAAATCTATCAGGGGAGAGACTAGAGGTTGATTAGTAAACTAGGTCTTAGCAGGACTCGCTCCTAATAAACTCTATATTTGCTTTCGTACTGCAGATCCGACTAAATGTGAATAGGCTGTAGATGGCCTTATTTTTTGATCAATTTCCCTTTCTTACTCTTTCTTGCTGTCTTTCTTCCAAGTGGTCATTAGAATTGCTACCTCCTGTACACCAGGGAACATTAAGTTGTGTGTGACCATCGCTACCGTTACTATAAATCAGAAATAATCACCATTTACGAATAACAGCATACTAATTGTGGACTGAAGGGTATTCTCACATGGACTAATTACTTCATAGAGCTATATACATCGTATCACCACTATGCATATTCAGTAATAGACTGGCTCTCATCCCCTAGAGCCATCAACAGAATAGGACTTTCTACTCCTTCCCCGGCCACTTCAGCACGACTTCCTCCTCACCCTCAAGAACAACCTTCACCCTAACCTTCCTCTCCAAATTCAACGCCAACTCAAACGTCCCCGGAAACAACACCCAATCACCATCTTCATTCACCCTCGCAAAGCTCCCCACCTCAACGGGGACCCTCAACTCCCTCGTCTCCCCAACCTTCACCTCCCCAAGGCGATCCCACCCGACCAGCCACTTCTTGGGATACGGCGCCGGACCGGCATCAGAGGTATTGGCGAAGACCATAGCGGTGTAATCCGATTCCAGCTTTCCAGTGTTCTTGATATTGGCAGTGAAGTTCAGCACAGGGAGCTGGGTAATTGAGGCTAGCTCTTCGTGTGTCTGGGACAGGATATCCTGGATGTTGAGTTTGACTTCCTTCGTAGTGGTGTTGCTGGAGGATTCCGCGAAGGTGGTGTAGAATAACCCGTGGCCGAACTCGTACACGGCTTCGCCGGTGTACCATTTATACGTCTGACCAGGGTTATCACCCTCAGGACGAAGGTTCATATCTGTCGCCGGGAACTCCTCCGCGTAGCTGGCAGGGTACTGCGTCGTGACTAGTCTGCCCGCGGGGTTCTTCTTCCCCGTGATGATATCCCGCAAAGCGAAGCCGCCAGATTGGCCGGGGTATCCGCCCCAGAGAAGTGCAGAAACATTGGTGTTGTTCTTGAGCGAAGAGGAATCGACCTGTCCGCCGCCCATTTGGAGGACGATGAGCGGCTTCTTTCCGGCCGCCGAGGCGAGCTTCTGAATCAAGTCCAGTTGGTTACCCGGCCACGCGATACTCTCTCGATCCAGTGCCTCCGCTTCAAGGGTATTGTCGATACCACCGGCGTAGATGATCACGTCGGCGGATTGTGCGGCGGATAAGGCGGCAGCGAAGCCCGAGGTGCTTGTGGAGGAGATACCGGTGCCCTCGGCGAAGTTGACTTTGTATCCGGCTTCTTCGAAGGCGGCGCGGGGGCTGATCATGTAGGGAGCGTTGCCGTAGTAGTTGCCCAGGAGTTGGGTGGTGGCGTTGGCCCAGGGACCGATGAGGGCGACGGTGGTGTTGGATGGTGGGTAAGCTTTCTCGGTGAGGGGAAGGACGTTGTTGGAGTTCTTGAGAAGGACAATGCCCTGCGTCGCGGCTTGGTAGGAGATGTTCCATGCGTCCGTCTCAAGGACGTCGGACCAGGAGAGGTCGCGGTAGGGGTTGTTCGCCTTTGTGGTGTTGGAGTCGAAGTATCCGGCCTGCACGAGGGTCGTGTAGAGACGAATCACACCCTGCTCAATATCATCGCGAGAGAGATCTCCCGCAGCGATGGACTCGTTCAGGTGCCATTGGTAGGTGGTACCGCAGTCGATGTCGGTGCCGGCGAGGATGGCCTCAGCGGCAGCGGCAGCCTGGGAGGAGGCATAGCCGTGGGGGTTGTAGATGTTATAGGCGGCATCGCAGTCGCTGGAGACGTATCCGTGGTCGACAAATCCGAAGGTGTCGCGGAGGAGGGTCTGGAGAAAGTAGGAGTCGGCGCAGGCAGGGACGCCGTTGACGGCGTTATAGGCGCACATGACACTCTGGACTTTGGCGTCGCGGGCGGCGACGTGGAATTGGGGCGTGTAGTATTCGGAGAGGTCTTGCTGGGTGATGTTCATGTCGTTGCCCAGGCGGGAGTGGTTGTGCCAGTTCTCGATGTCATAGCCGGCGTAGTGCTTGGCCGTGGCGGCGAGTTTGAGGTTTGACTCTGGGTCGGGACCCTGGATGCCGGTGATGTATTCGTAGGCGTAGACGGCGGCGAGAGAGACGTCCTCTCCTGGGGTTTCTTGTCCGCGACCCCAGACGGGGTGGCGGAAGGTGTTGATGTTGGGGGCGTAGACGTCGAGGCCGTAGCGGCCGGCGTTGTTGAAGGCGCGGCCTTGGGTGGAGATGATGGAGGCGATTTGGTGGATGAGGGTGCGGTTGAGGGCCGCGGTGGTCAGGATGGGCTGGGGGAATGAGGTGGCCCAATTGTAGGCTCCTGAGTCGCTGAAATTGGCACGGTCGAGGCCATGAAGCGCTTCACTCCATACTTGGTATGCAGGGAGGCCCAGTCGGGAGACACCGAGGCCGGTGTTGCCGGTGTTGGCGATCAGCTCGTCCAGGGTGAAGAGCGAGATGAGCGATGCTGCTCGGTCATAGGGGGTGGCTGTTTCATCACAGATGAGATGGCTGCGCAGCGGACCATTCTGGCAGTCGGGGAAGCTCAGTGGGATGGTTTCTATGCACAAAGGATACAAGTCCGGGTTGGCTTCGATGTTGTAGTCGACGTAGCTGGTGTTGGCCTGGGCAAGAGCTTGAGGAAGAGCCAGAGCCAGCAGAGCAGCGGCAGTGGCAGCCACGGGACGAGACATTGAGTGCGCCATGGTTGAGCCAGTCTGTGGGGGGATAGAAAGGTGGCCGGGGACTGAATCTGGGGTAGATTTTATAGCGGTTTGCGGAGATGCGGAGATGCGCCGGAGAATGACCGATTGACTTCATCGCGGGGGTTTAGCCTGAATGATTTAGCCGGCATTAGGAAGAACTTGGAATGCTTGCATTTAGCAATTAAAACAAGATAGTTAAACATTGGCATCGTTCTTCGAAGTAGAGTTTCGCTCAGGCACCGGGTAGAGTTTCGCTCAGGCACCGGGTAAATGTGCCCTTTCTATGGCGTGACATCGCTTGGGAAATATGAAGCCATCCCCGTCCAAATGGGGTAATCGTCTACTGCAGCACATTCACCGTCTCGCCCCTCAATAACTCGCCCAAAACACCAGCCACATCCTCCACCTCTTCCAAATTCAACACCACCTCCTCGATCTTCTTCTGCCTCTCTTCCGAAATTACCCCCTTCGTCACAGCCCGCCACTTCTGCAACACCTCCTCATTCGTCACCCCAGGATGGACTCCCTTCGGCGCCTTCAACAACTTCTCCACCACCTCCCCATCCTCAAACGTGATCTTGACCCTCTGCGCCCACGTATTATCCAGCTCCTTGGCCTCCCGACATTCCACCAGCCTAATCACATCCCATAACTCCTCCCGATTCAACATGCCCGGCGCAAACTGCCCGGGCACAATCTCCCCATCCAGAACCTGCAACGCCACCGCATACGGTATACTCATCTGCGCCGCCGTGGCGGTAGCTGGCTTCTCCGGTGCCCAGCCACCCTTCTTCATCGCGGCCCTCGCCATCTCCGCCTCAATCTTGACGATTTTCTTCCACTCACCCATCTTCGCAGGATACATGGCCTGCAGGTCCTTAATACAATCCACCGTACAATGCGACACCGCGCACAGCGCATGCAACTTCTGCTTGATCTTCTTGGTCTGCCACACTTCCCCTAATCCCTTGCAGACCTCCTCCGGGTAATACTTGCGCTCCGTCTCCGCCCCGTACGAAAACATCTTCAAGAACCCACCATACTCGCGATCAAAGATCTCCTTGATCCCCGTAAACCCCTGCTTCGCCAAATACGTGGCGAGTACTCCGCTCCGCGATGCAAACCCATGCTGCATGCGCTTCACCATGCTCTCAAACTGCGCCGACATGAGCCCGCAGGCCTGCGTGCACGCCATGCCCAGTGCATCTTCAATCTGCGCGGCGGGAAGATTCAGGAGCTTGGAAACGGCTGCTGCGGAGGCAGCAGGACCGAAGATGGCTCCGCAATGCCATCCAATGGTGAGCATGTGCGTTCCACCCAGGGCGTAGCCGACGCGAGGGCCAGTTTCGCAGCCAGCGACTGTGGCGGTTATGAAGTCATTCCCGCTGATAGGGCGAGTCGAGCCGCCATGCTCCTGCTCTGCAGCTGCGAGGATCGCTGGGAGGATGACGGACATGGTGTGTATGGGGGCCTCGACGTGGATGTCGTCAAGGTCGAAGCCTTGGAGGAAGGTGCTGTTAAGGAGGGCGGCGGCATTGGGGGAAAGGGTCTATCAGTCTCATTAGTTTCTTGTCCTTGACTCATATGTTTGGGCAAGGGAATTTTGATTAGACTGGAATGAAATACCTCGTTCCATCCGATTACGGTACATTTCCCCTGTCCCTCAATGGTAGTGATAGCATCATGCGCCTTGACGGACCAGGGGAGTCGTGCACCCAGTAGAGCGCAGGCTAATCCATCGAGAATGAGGTATTTGGCTCGTTCGCGAACTTCGACGGGAATGGACTCCGGAGTGAGTTCTTCCAACCAGGTGGAGAGAGTGTGGGTTATGGGAGTGCTGGTAGAATTGGCGGGGGTTGGTGTGAGAGTGGTCATTCTGGCTGGATTCTATTATGTATTAAGTGACAGGAGGGCAGGTAAATGATGAGAAATGATTGATGGAAAAAGAAACAAAGGGAAGAGTATGATGCTGCTGGGAAGAATGCTTGGCGAGGGGAAAGTGGAAGTTAGTTATAGCCTTACGGGGGATATGAATAAGATACCTAACGACGAAGAAAAAGAACGGAAGAAACAATGTACTCTGTACGTAAGGTACTTTCGGTGATTCCGATCATCTTCAATACTTCGGTTCAATTTCTGGATACTCTTTCCAAACTATTTCTTGAACTATAATCTACTATCTAGGAGTTTTCGGGCACGGAGTTTAGACGCGGCGCAGAAATTCGCGGATCGACTGTTCAGCTATCCACAATATTAACAAAGTGACATTTATACGTTTCAATTAGCAATAGTCCAATTGATATGCAAGATTGGTATTTCTTTTGTAAAACTGACTTGTCACTGTGGGTCTCTTATAGCTTGTTTCCGGCGTGTCGATCACTGCCGCCCAATTGGAACTAGTGAAGTTTACTATTATACGAGATAAGGCTACCTAAGCAGAACCACTATCGACGAGTTTAGGAATTAAATTGAAGACTACAGGCATATTTTTGGGTTATTTGGAGTTGGAAACCAAAGAAATAGTGGGATGGGTTCTGGCGGTTGTTTCTGCCCAGCAGGCATATACCGATGGTCTACATTATTCTGATGTCTATATGTTGCTTTATGGAAATATATATTGAAACTAAAGTCAAAAGGTCGGTTGTAAGAGGCTGGTGACTTGTAGTTCATGGAGAGGTGGGTTAGGCGTTTTTGGTTAAACAATTAAAGTTGACGAAGCAGAAGATGATCTAAAGAGAGATTTCCTGTATAGCCCTATAGGGCATGAAGACTACTCATTGAGACTATGAGGCTTCTACCCCTACAAAGCAACACAAGTATGACTACAAAGAGAGTACTATAGACTTGGCTTTGGCTTTGCAAAGTTTATTTCAGTGCTCTTGGGATGTCTGCTGCTGCAAGCATTGATTATAGACTACTGCTAGTCTACTATGATTCTGAATATGATTCATATGTATCGTCTTATAATTGCCAAATATGGCTATTAAGCAGCTACCTAAAACATAGAAACTACTCAAACAAATAGTATTGTTCTTTCAGGTACCACTCATCGACAGTCAATATGATGATTATCACTGCATGTATTGTTCCAAAATAAGAGTGCACCAACTGCCAGTGTATTTATGAAGAAAAGGAGCAGTCTGTTGAAAAAGTATTAACCACTAATGAGTATAGCGCAAACTATGAAGTAACCAAGACCCAGACCCGAAAACAATAGACTCCTATGATGACCCATTCTGTACAATCCCATCCCTATCCCCTATCCCTAGTTCGGCACGTACACCTGTAGTGGCCGCCACAAATCCGGTGCACGTTCTACATTCGTTAGTTTTCTCTCTTTTGGGAGAATGAGATTGAGAAAAAAGAAAACATACCAGTCTGTTCCTTCCAGTGTGCCATCACACCCGACACCCGTGCAGTCGCCGCCAGCACCGTCGCAAATTGGGAGTCAATGCCCCTGCGTCGATTAGTAGACATTCTCTAAAAAAGAAAAACTGGCGGAATACTTACAGTGCCGTGTACACGAAACTGCCGTACAAGTCCGCATTTGCTTGCAAGTTGCGCTTGACAAAGTACTCGTGTGTGCTGGCAATCCGGTCGATCTCCATGGCCACCTGGAGCACAGGGTCCATCTCGCGAATGTCACGATCCCGCGTCAGCTCGTCCAGCATCTCGCGCACGTACTTCGCCCGCGGGTCCACCTGCTTGTAGATCCGATGGCCGTACCCGGATAACCGGCACTCCTTGTTTATGACCTTCTCAATCAACTTGGGCACATTTTGCGGCCCACCAATCTCCCGCATTCCTCGGTACGCCGCGTCGATGGCACCTCCGTGCAATAGTCCGTAACCAGACATACAGCACGCGGCCATCGCCGAAAGTGGGTCTGCCAGGGAGGATGAGACGTGAAGGAAAGCTGACGTGGAGTTGGTCATCTCATGGTCCGCATACAGAGACCACGCCTTCGTCAGGATCTCCGCTGCCTTCTCCCGCGTGACGGCTGGGTTGTTATCCACATACCGGCCCATCCACAAGATGTTCTCGATGTAGCTCAGGTTCGGGTCGGCCATGCGGAGCTCCTCCCCCTTCATGTGGCAGTGGGCTATCGATCCGGCTATCGCCGTGACTGCTAATGTGCGGATGATCTGCTCATCGACCATTTCTGGGCGTCGGTTGTACAGATTGGCACCCGCATGGGCCGGAATGAGCTCGGGTTGATCTGCCAGATACCCCGTCAAGACTGCGCAGAGAATGACCATGGGAGGAGTGTTGCGTCTGCTTCAAGGTTAGCGGCATGCGTAGCGAAGAGAAGGGGCGGACTTACGGGAAAGTGGCCACAAGCTGCTTCACGTTCTCCGGCACCACCATCATCGCCTCGGCAATTCGCCGCTGGAAGCGCAGACGCTGCTCGGGTGTGGGTAGCGAGCCCCAGATGAGAAGGTGGGTAATTTCCTCGTAGCTCTTTCCAATGAGCGAGGCCAGGGGGTGGCCCCGGTACAGGATGACGCCCTCGTTGCCATTGCTACCTCAGTCAGTAAGGCAAAGATTGACCAGCGAAGAAAAGACAAGCATACATGTAGGTGATACTGGACATTTTGACGGCTGTGTTGCGGTACCCTGGGTCGATCAACCTGAGTCCATCCTCGAATTGCTGCCGCGGGCTTTTTCCTGCACGGTCAACGCAGATCTGACGGAATCCCATAGCCGGTACCGAGTTGCGCACGATGGGAATCGTATACTTCGATCCCGTCCGGTTATCCCGCACTGTCAACGTGCCTTCACGCTCTCCAGGTAGTTCCTGTTCCAGTAGGGCGTTGATGTAGTTACCCTGCAAGGGCAACAGGCTCTTGCCTGCATCGAAGAGACGGCCCAGCCAAGATGCCAGTGTGTATGCCATGTTGTAGAAGGGGATCGGATGAGTCTGCGAAGGATTGTCGCTGCTGCTGTCCTGATTCTGTTGGGCTTTGTCGGGCTCGAAAGCACATATTTGTACCTTGTCTGGCGTGGCAGCAGCCATCTGTCCGAGACCATGCAGTCTCGGACGGAATAGTTCAAAAGGACGAATGGATACGCCGAGATAGACTGTCAAGCTTTGGTCCATCGACTAGTGACAGCCCACAGAGACTATCACCGGCGATCGAAAGGCATCTGGCTGACACGGTCTGCCCGACGGAGCATAAAAGGGCGGTTCCCTTTGCGGTCTGTTTCGTTCGCCATCACTCTCGTCGCTTCCTGGGCCAATCCAAACTTTTCTTCCGAAACCTATCTACTCAAAAGCCTTTCCGTGCACACTCCGAGGACCATGTCTTCCACTTCCGATCGACAGTATGACGAAACGATAACTCGCCTAGTTGAGTATGTTTATCACTACGAAGTGACCAGCGACCTCGCTATCCTACGGGCCCGCTATGCCCTCATGGATGCTCTTGGTTGCGCGCTGGAGACTCTTCAGCAAAGCCCCGAGTGTCGCGCTCTGATCGGCCCATACACACCAGGTCTCGTCGCCCCTTATGGGTTCAAGCTGCCGGGCACCTGCCACCAACTCGATCCAGTCAAGGGTGCCTTTGATATGGCAACCTTGATTCGCTTCCTGGACCACAACGATGCATACCCTGGTGCTGAATGGGGCCACCCGTCTGGTATGCCCGTCTGCGGGATCTACGCTCCCAGAAGCTTGGTTGAATATAGGGCTAACTGATCGACAAAACAGATAACCTGGGCGCCATCCTGGCGGTCACAGATTGGCTCAGCCGTACAGGCGCCACCAGCCAGCCACTGACCGTCCGGACGGCCCTGATCGCGATGATCAAAGCCTACGAGATTCAAGGCTGCTACCAGATCCGCAATGCCTTCAACAAGGTGGGACTAGATCATACACTACTCGTGAAGATCGCCTCCACAGCTGTTGTAGCTTGGTTGATGGGTCTGACGGAGAAACAAGCCGCCGTCGCGCTCTCCCATGCGTGGGCTGATGGTCACCCTCTGCGCATTTTCCGTCAAAGTCCTAATGCGGGGCCACGCAAGGGCTGGGCCGCTGGAGATGCCGCCATGCGTGCTGTACACTTGTGCTTACTAGCTCGCGCCGGCCAGCCAGGCATTCCCAGCGCGCTAACTGAGCCGGAATGGGGGTTTCTCGCTGTCAGCTTTGGGGGCAAGGAGCTACAGCTGCCACGTCCTTTCAAGACACGGGTGATGGAGGAAGTTTTCTTCAAACTCATCACTGCAGAGGGCCACGGCATCTCCGCAGTTCAGGCGGCCATGGCGCTGGCCGAGACCATGGCCAGCAAGGGGATCGATCCCGCTACTGATATCAGTCGCATCGATATCCGCACGCATGAAGCGGCTGTACGCATCATCGACAAGCAAGGCCCGCTCACCAATGCGGCCGACCGCGATCACTGCATGCGGTACATGGTGTCGGTGGTGCTGTTGAAGAACGCGATCATCGAAGCAGAGGACTACCACGATTCGAGCGTGTGGGCCCATGATCCGCGTGTTGAGGCCCTACGCCAGCGGATCCATATGGCCGAAGACCCGCAGTTCACCTACGGCTACCACCACAAAAAGGCGGCCGCCAGCGGACTCACCGTCTTTCTGACCAACGGGGAGCAGTTAGACGAAGTAGTCGTCGAATACCCAATCGGGCATCCGATGCACGAAGATACTTTGCCTAAGGTGCGCGCCAAGTTTGAGCGAAACATGCAGGGCCTGTTCACGGCCGAGGAGACAAGCCGGGTGATCGACGCGATCCATCAGGACAAACTTCCGGTGCATCGATTGGTCGACCTGCTGGGCCGATGATCGCTACTAATCGCTAGTACGGGAACAGGTGGATTTTGGACAGGAGCTTGACGAGCTTGGCGAGTCTTCGCTGCTGGGTTTTTGGAACGATAGTGCATATAGTATCAACCCGGTCGAGAATAGACCGGTATAATCAATTTGATTAGTATAATTCAGTGATGTGATGTGCGGTGGGTGTGATCCTGCATGATAAAAGTGTGATAGCAATGCGACCCCTACAATTTGCTTCTTCAAGTACAGTCTCTGGCTGCAAATTTGTTCAAGTTCCGAAAAACGAATAGTTTGGCGTTCTCGCTATTGAGCGCCAGCTACCACCTTTAGTTTGCCCAGAATATCAATGTACTCAATATTTACCGTATTCTTCAGTGGCGTTATAACAGCCAGCGCGTCCAGGGTCTCGTCAGACACCCGGAGAATGGTTCCAAAAAGCGTAGTAGGAGGCCTGAGCCCAATAGTATAAGCCGGTACTGCCGATGAGTGCGGTATTCTCCTAAATTGTCTGGCGCTTTGGCCCTGCTTGCATAGCGACTCCTTTTCTTGTGATCCTCCTGCAGCCGACCGATCAGTGTTGTAAGCCATGGGCTTCGATAAGCTTCAAAGCGCGGATTAAACCCACGCCGAGAAATACTCCGCAGGAGGGCCTCCGAGGTAGTGAAGATGAGTAGAATCCAATAGGGCAATAGCGGGAAATTGGGGAAGGTATTGTGGGTCTCTGAAACCCATAGTCATGATGCTCCCTCTTCTAGTAGCACCTCTTCTTTGCTTTGGAATTATCCCCGATACGCGTCGTCACAAACATTTGACTTGCTGGCAATATTTTTTCCTCTCTCTTTTCTGAGAGTTATTCGAATATCCACCATGCCGTTACACTGTAGATCCGGTTCTCCTTGCAGGGAAACACATCTGACAGGTATCAGACCATTACAGATCGCGCCGACAAGGGTGCATTTCACCGCCGCAGGGGTACCATTTAGACCCTGGGCTAGGCCCCGACGCTCTCCGCAAGACAGTCGCCACCGCGCTCGAGCGCCGCCTGCTGAACTATATGCAACTTCGCTTTTGTAATATTGGGTACACTTCGAATCTCGTATTCCGTATGAGGAAGTGCTGCATACGGGCTGGCATCCTATCCAGAAATGCCAGAACTAACATGGGTTCCAGAAGATTTGGGTGTACTGTCTGTCCGATCTTCAACCACGACAATTGATCTGCAAGACCAGCTTTTGCGAATCGTTTATCCTCCTTTTCACGCTCCCGAAACACCTTCTTGTAGATGATAGCTTCACTAATAGTGCAGGCTATTGATTCTGCCACTGGCTTCCTTCTTTGGTTAAGCGTTCAAAGTGGGCGGTCACCAGCTGCTAGAGTTCTCAAATGACTACCAGAAAGCCCAGTATGGCGTTATTATTCGCGTACAATTGAGGTCGTTCATTGATCTGCAGCTCGTTTTCAAACGCGGTTTCAGCGAGCTGTTGCTGGGTCCAGGGCCTATGTACTCCGTATTGAGAAGGAGGCCGTGCGAGCGTGTAACATCCTCTGCGAGCAGAATGCCCAGGCTCCGAAAAACTTCCTTTCACGACTAGGCGAACTCACTAGCGACAGGACCGAAATTATTGACCAGCTGCTCAGTGTGATCCTTGCATGCCGTGACACCACTGCCGGTCTTCTGTCCGTTATGTTCCATGTCGTCGCTCGCCGTCTAGATGTCTAGGTCGAGGGTGCCCGCAGAAGTAGCCAACTTAGAGGGCAGGCAGTCATCTGTTTGTGACCTCCGTGGCCTGGAATATGCGTCGTAGGTGGTCAGTGAAAGTGCACTCTTCCTATCAGTCTTTCATTCCCATAATGCGACCTGTCCTGACGAAACCTGTACAGCTTTTTGTCATTACCATATTCTCAATGGTAACTTTCGCAGGGCAGTAAACGGCACCGTGCTTCCAAAAGGTGGTGGGCCAGATGGGTAAGCTCCATCTCTCGGGACGTAAAAATCACTTTCGATGTGCGTAGGCTTCATTGGAGACCGGATGGCTACAACCCGAACAAGGACCGGTTCAGACCAGGACGAAGGGAGATAGCTGCGACTTGGATGAACGTATCTGCAATTTGGATGGGGTGGGCACGTAAATCCATCGGACAACAATTTGCTTTGACACAGGTGGCCTACACCACCGTTCTGTTGGCGCAGCGGTTCAAGCGGCTCGGATGGGGATATACAAAATGACGTGAGGAGGATTTGACCATCATGTTGGCGAGTCGGTACGGACGCAGGTAGGATTTCGCTGCCTAGTAGATGTTGTAAAAGGATCAGCTGCTGTGATCAACATATGAGATAGGATTTGGTGTACTTCACGAAGAGATATATATATTGTACCAGCATACCTTTTGGCATACTAATAGTTAAGCATAGGAGATACTGAGTCAACGGTAACTGGACGGTACTACTGACTAATGATAGAAGCAAGGAACTGAGAGAAAGAGAGAAGAAGGACGGCAAGTCCAACGAAGTGGACTGCACCTGACCACACTAGGCCGAGCAAGGCACCTCAACACGAACAGTGCAATGCTTCCTGAAAGTCTAATACAGCACAAGATAGTTGGAAATCGCTATTGAGCATGATCTGCGGCGGGTTTTGATAGTTATGTATTCAGCCCGGGCCACTCTTTCAAGAGGAAAGGGTCACCAGACTGGCCTGCATGTGTTCGGGATAACTATATACACTTTGTCCGAGAACTACCTAACATCAATGTCATTGTGCGCTGAGCTTGGAGGCCTTAGTCCCACCCGTCTTCACTTCCTTCTCCAGTAGGTCCAACGCAGATGCATAGCGTGCCTTGACCTCCTTCATATTGTCCAATTTGAATTGCACCTTTCCAACCTTGGTGGACCGAGTGATCTTTCCATCCGAGCCCTTGGCGATCTGGCTTGCGAACCACTTGCCCTCTCGGTGCGCCACAAGCGTCCACGCCGATCCTTCCTGACCAGCTCGAGCTGTACGACCAACCCGGTGCACGTAGGTAGTAATGCTAGCTGGCACATCGTAGTTGACAACATGGGTTAGTGACCGTAGGTCTAGACCACGCGAGGCCCGGTCCGTTGCAATAATCACGGAGATCTTGCCCCGGCGGTAAGCTGTGAGGGTCTTGCGCGAAGCAGACGACTTGTTGGATTTGATGATCGTGCCAATGCGGTCAGAGAGGGAGGGTTCGAGGAGTGCCAACAGGCGAGCCAGTCGTGATGCGGATTCAGACGACTTCGTGAAGACCAGAACTGTGGTCTGCGAGGGCCCTTGTCGGTCCGACTTTTCGTCCTCTGATTCAGAATCGCTGTCCGACGACTCTGAATCATCGCTCGACTCGTCCTCCGAGGTATCATCGGAGTCTGAAGACGAGTCAGAACTTGTATCAGAGTCCGAATCCGACTCCGGGTCGGAATCGGAATCTTCGGAGCTAGACACGTCCGACGCGTCATCGGAATCCGATTCAGAGCTTGATTCGTCGGAATCAGAATCACCAGATTCAGAAGCGTCGTGCACAGAAGGCTTGATACTCTTAGTCTCAATCTTGATGTGGGACAGCAGAAGGCGCAGGAGGTAAAGCGGCTTCTGCGACCCATCTCCAACCGATACGGTATGCTCCTTTAGGGTAGGCGGGAGCGTAAACTGTTCCTCTGACGGTGCAACGCCACCGCTCTCATCTTCTGTTGCAGCGGCATCAGAGCCGACGACGACTAGCTTGGGGTTCGCAAGACGCAGAGAGTTAAGCTTTGTCACATCTCTAGTCATAGTGGCACTCAAAACGACTTTCCTTGGTTCCTTGCTTTGGATCGGCAAGCCAAGCCCGGACAGAAAGTTTCCACTAAACCCGAATGCATCAGGGGCTTTCCGGGCGTCCAAGGAGGTCATCACGACGTCCACCCATTCCTGGAAACTTTCATTTAGTAATCGATCTGCCTCGTCAATGACAAGCCATTCGAGATTCTTGAGAGTAAAACCCTTGGTATAGCGAAGATGGTCGACCAGACGACCGGGAGTACAGATTAAGATGTCGACATTAGGCTCTGACCGGTGAACGTAGCCTGGCAGAGACTCGCTTAGATCACCAGCGTCAGAGATGTAGTCCTGCAAATTGAAGTTCGTCCAATCATCACCTGTCAGTTGCACGTTCTGGCGAAGCTTGAATGTCGCAGGGCCATAGACCTGATCAACCCGCATCAACGACCGCTGCTCGTCTTTGATCGCAACGTTTCCAACTGCCGACGCGACGCGGAGGCCGGATCCAGCGGCACAGAGTTCACAAGCTTCTCTGGCCTGCTTCACCAGCTCTCGAGTAGGTACCACGATGAGTCCTCGTAACCGAGGCGCAGGGAGCGGCTTCAAGGCCGTGACCAATGGTAGAACGTAGGACAAAGTTTTTCCTGAACCAGTAGCGGCGGAGATGCAAAGGTCTCCTGGGTGGTTCGTAGGTCCTTGCAGGAGGAGAGGAATGACGGTTGACTGCACGGCAAATGCTTCACGATAGCCGTTGTCTTCCAGAACTCGGAGGAGGCTAGAGTCGACTCCTAAATCGGCGAATTTGCGTCGTTCCTGAGCCGATGCACGGAGGGGATTGGCCAGCCACGGCGGCAGCGAGGAGTAAGTTGGCATCTCATCCTGCTCAGGCACTGCCTCTGGTTGTGGTAACGGCTCCAGACCTTGTGCTATAACTGGCTCTGCTGTCGTTGGCTCAGTGGAATCTTCATCCTTCGTGCTTTCTCTTGTCTTTTCCAGCTCCCGTGCTTTCTTCGACCTTTCAAACTTGGACAGGATGCCGGCAAATTTGTTCTTCGTAGGTTTGTCGTCGTCATTCTCTGTCGCTGCGGGCTCAGAACTCTTTCGGCTTTTCTTCGTCCCTTTGTCTTGTTCCTCTTTAACTTCTTCAGAGTCGTCCGCATCCTTCATATCGACATCTCCCTCAACTGCATCGCTAATTGTTCCGCTTTTCCGCTTTCCATCCTTCGACTTCTTCTTTTTCTTAGTGAGGCTGTCGTCTTGGTTTGCAGTAGTCGTTTGGCCGCCGACCGGCGAGACAGCACTCTCTTTCTGGGGCGAAGTCTCTTGAACAGCACTGCGGCTTGCGGCTCCCGAGTGCTTTTTCTTCTTCCGGCTTTCTTTGACTGGGGTATCGTTGGATGGAGAACCCTGATTCTTCTTGGATTTCTTGGTCGGGGTGGGTGTGGATATAGCGGTGGCGGAGCCATCAAGATCTCTCTTTCTTTTTTGAGACTTCTTGGCGCTCGACGGAGTTCCTGAGCTTATGCGGGCAGGATCGTGAGATGCAGAGCGATCACCGGCCATGATCGCGGCGGTAGCGCAGGGTCAGCGCGAGGTTGACAAGGGAAAGGGGGACTGTAGCGCTGGGTCGGTGTTGCCAGAGCAGCTCCGAAGATTAAACATCAATATTTCTTTTCCAGCGGGGAATCTTTTCCCGGCAGAACCTCCCCACCGCCCCCACTGCCGCCCGGGTCTGGACCAATCCGGGCTTCATCGCGTCTATCCATCGCCGCAGCTTCGATCGACGGCCATCTGCTCATCCCCCTGACGCTGGTCTGGTCCGAACATGGATATGCTGGAAACAGCCCCCTCATGGCTATTGTTGAAGGCGTCATTTGGGTAGCTTAGCGTCTACCGACTGTCACTATGACATACAACATTGCGTGAGTGCCTGCTTGCGTTCTGAACAATCAATCAAGGTTGGCCTACTAATCAACGGCCCACAGTATGGTCAGTGACTTTTTCTTTCCCCAACCAGGTCAGTCGTTCTGTCTCATTCTCTTGTCTCTCCGACGACCAGCTACTGATGGTCCCAGGCGGAATTGAAAGTCACATCTATCAGCTATCGACCGTAAGATTGCTAGACCTCTCGCTCGAGCCAACGCTTATCGCTCTATAGAAGCTTATCGATCGCGGCCATAAAGTCATCATCATCACCCATGCCTACAAGGGACGCACTGGCGTTCGCTATCTCACCAATGGGCTCAAAGTTTACCATGTCCCCTTCTTCGTGATCTACCGGGAGTCGACCATGCCGACGGTCTTCTCATTCTTCCCTATCTTTCGAAACATAGTGATTCGTGAGCAAATTCAAATTGTACATGGCCATGCAAGTTTGAGCAGCTTTTGTCACGAAGCTATTCTTCATGCCCGGACAATGGGCCTCCGTACGGTTTTCACCGACCATTCGCTGTTTGGATTCGCAGATGCAGCATCAATTCTTACCAATAAGCTGCTCAAGTTCATTTTGAGCGACGTAGACCATGTTATTTGTGTCAGCCATACATGGTACGTCAACTACATGGATTATACTGAAAGCATACTAACTTTAAGGGCTAGCAAAGAGAACACGGTGCTTCGAGCCTCGCTAGACCCGTTGATGGTCTCTGTTATTCCCAATGCGGTGGTTGCAGAGAACTTCCGACCACCAGAACCACGGCCAATCGCGCGACTTATGGAGCCCAATGATATTATCACGATTGTTGTCATATCTCGTCTTTTCTACAATAAAGGAACCGATCTCCTTATTGCCGCCATTCCTCGGATCCTTGCCTCTCATCCGAATGTACGGTTCATCATTGCCGGATCAGGACCCAAGGCCATCGATCTCGAACAGATGCTAGAAAGGAATGTACTGCAGGACAAGGTCGAATTGCTTGGTTCGGTGCGGCACGAAGAGGTCCGTGACGTGATGATCCGGGGCCACATTTATTTACATCCGAGCTTGACTGAAGCGTTTGGTACTGTCCTTGTGGAAGCTGCAAGCTGTGGTCTCTACGTGGTGTGCACACGCGTCGGTGGCATTCCTGAGGTGCTTCCTCAACACATGACAACTTTTGCGAAACCGGAGGAGGACGATATCGTGCTCGCCACTGGAAAAGCCATCGCAGCATTACGTTCGAACAAAGTCCGCACGGATCGGTTCCATGACCAGGTCAAGATGATGTATTCTTGGACGGATGTAGCTGAGCGTACGGAACGTGTATACCAAGGCATCTCCGGGGACATTAGCCCCGAGGAATTTTACGGCTACTACCCCGGACAGGGATGGGAGGCCGGCCGAGATCGGGTGCGAAGCTTTGCCCTCATTGACCGTCTCAAACGATACTATGGATGCGGAGTGTGGGCAGGCAAGCTGTTTTGCCTCTGCGTGGTGATCGACTTCTTACTTTATGTGTTCTTGGAAATGTGGTTTCCCCGCGCGAATATCGACATTGCGCGCAGCTGGCCCAAGAAAATTAACCGAAAGGAAAACAAACGGCCGGGGTCTATATATAAAGGCGACCGTCTGGGATCTGCATCTTGACATGGTCCTGGCTGCACCCATATTCTCCTTTACACCATGACCACGCCACCTCTTCTCGACTTGCAATTTTGATTCGCTTATGATACAGACAGAGCACGATACCCATACCGATAGACGCAGGAATATTTTGTTCATTAATACATTGCCGTTAAAATACTTTCTTTATCTTCAAGCATGTTTGAAATCCAATCAAGGTCCAGCCTGTGGTGACGCTCAATGCTTGTGCGTGTTATCCCTCTTAGTCGAAGGCTCGTACTTCCACTCGGCGGCCGCCGTCTCTGCCGGCTCCGGCACGCGATCCTCTGCAGCCAAAGCACCCTTATCACCGCGCTGACCAGGGCGCGCCTCATCGCGCTCCAAACCACGCTGGCTCGGCATCTGTCTCTCAAATTTACTTCCGCTGCTAGCTCCAACCTGTTCCAAGCCCGCACTCTGGCCCTTGCGTCCATGCTGTTCATCATGATGAAGCTCGTTGCTAGTCTGGCCCGAACCAGGGTGGCCTAGGCCGCGGTGCACGTCCTGCGATGTAGCGCCCATCAAGGTATCGCTGGCGTTGGTCTTGACAGATTCCTTGCCATGGCTGCGCTCAACATTGGGGTTGAGTGCCTGGCTGCCCACCTCGCCAGTAGGATTAGGTTGGTAGGAGCTGCTGGCGGGCGCGGTACCAGGGGGATGACTCTCGGCGCGGAACTCGGGGACGAAGTCGCTAGGAGCGACCTTTCTTCCTGGTTGGTGCTGTTTCTGTCAGCATAACCTCATGACCAGACATCTATTTTTCTTATAAAAGGGATACATACACCGCCCTGCTCCATAGGAGCCGTAGGTTTCACCGAGGGGTGGAATTCACCCTGTTTGTTTGTAGCGACGGAGTCGGGGTTGTTGAAGTGGCTCATGGTGGATGTATATGTCCGGTTGTTATTGCCTGGTGAGAATTCGAGAGAAATTCAGTTCAAGATAATATAGCAACGTAGATTTAACACTGTTGAAATGGATACTAAATAGAACTCAAGCAGACCGTAACTGGAACGCCTATATATACAAACTGAACATTGGGTTGTCACTTTAGGGCTTCACGGGAATGACGTCAAGGTGACCGGCGTTGACTTCATGGCTTGCATGCTTTTCCATCACTTCACTTTCATCGTTCCACTGCTTTGACTGGCATAGACGTCATGCACTAGCATCGAGAATGTTCAGTGCGTCCAATCAGTCCGGTTTTTGGTCGCGTGCTTCCATGGGTTTGGCGGTAACTCTGCAGTATCCGTTATAGTGGGATAGGTTGCATGATGGGGGGCGGCTTCGTCAAATGCCGGTGCATGGAATTGGCAGTTTGTTTTGATCTAGGCCTTGGAGTTGATGATGATGTAGTAGGAGCTTTGCGGTGTTGATGCTTTGTTCTGTGTGTTGTACTGGGGTATGGTCATTGCTGGATGGAGAGCTGTCTACATGGTTGAGGTACAATATGCGCTATGTATGACAGTTACAGCGAAAGCCAACTGGATAAAGACCAAAGTAAAAAACAAATGCAGTTACAGTAAGGTATCTTCCCAATTCACATAACCTCTTGACGCCAGAACTCAAGCCCGAATGACACGATGAAGGAACATGAAAAGAATCGAAAATCTTGCAACAGACCATTCCCCCCAAGTCTATCACTTCATTAACGGCGGCCGTCCCTCTTTATTCCACTTGACTCGCGTCTGCACCCATTCCACCGCTTCTTGCACTCCCGACCCCATCAACGCGCTGACCGGCAACACACGACTATCCCTCACTCCGGCCCCGGACTCTCCCTCGAAGACCTTGCGCACGAACCCCTCCTTGATACGAACAACCTCCACCGAGTCCTCGCGATCTTGCTTATTTGCTAGCACGAGAATCGGCACACCCGCCACATCCGAATGCTGCAGAACCGACTCCAGCACTTGCCGACACTCGTCGAGCCGACCGAAATCGCTCCCGGGCGCATTGATCCCGACCATTTCTTCGGTGAATGCGCCCGAGTGGCCTCCTGATGGACCGGACGCAGAGCTAGGCCGTCGACTAGGGAGCCGGGTGATATCTGGGTCTTGTCCGACGTCGGCACTGTCGACGACGAAGATAATGGCATGGCAGCTGGTGTAGTAGCTTTGCCAGAGATTCCGCATGGAGATCTGTCCCCCTACATCCCAGATCTTCAGATACATGTCCGGTAAGGAGATGGTCGCGACGTTTTGGCCGACCGTGGGCACGGTTTTGCCGGGGTTAGGGGCGGGAGCGCCATCTGGTCGGGGTTGATAGAGGGCTTTGATTTGCGACAGGAGGGTAGTTTTGCCGGCGTTATCAAGGCCAAGGAGGAGTACGGAGTATTCTATTATCATAATATTAGCGCGCGAGGATGGGATTAGGTTAAAGACGTCTACTCACCCTCCTTGCTAGTAGCGTACATATACAGGGACTTGGCCAGATGATACATGGTTGCGGAGAAGGACTGCGGAGACTAGACCAGATAACCTCCGGCGGACGCAGCCTCGGAATTCCAATTAGAACCGGCGGGACGACAGCTCAGGTAACAGAATCATGGCAGCAGCAGAAGGCTGGATTCTTGAGATATTCCACCTGCTGCTTTGATTTGTCTTTTGCGCTTCGATTGGGAGGGACCCTGGCCAGCGCCGATGGCGATAGATTGATGGCCTGGGGGTCCACGCGTCAGCCGCGTCTCGAACAGGAAGGTAGGGTATAGGGTAGATATGGTGCAGGCCCCAAGCCCTACCTTCCGGAAGAGGTAGACCCCGCAACGTCAAAAGTCATGCATTGTCGATCTCTTCATTGATTGGGAATATTATTCATTATCCGGGAATGTCGTTATCGCTCCCGACAGGACAGGGCCACGAATGTGCTTTTCCTTTCAACAAAGTCTCTCGGAACCCAGATTGACGGGATCCATTCACCACGGCCTGCCGGTTTGACTGTGGCAGCTAAACTTCCCAACTTCTCGACCCCGGATGCGCCGGTAGCACGGAGCAACGGCCATCATTGGAGGCTGACAAGCAATTGCCCCCCCACGTCCCTTGGCTGGATCCATTTTTACTGAAATAAGTAAGGATTACATAGTCGAGTTGAGGGTCCTGCATTTGTCAGTTTGTCAGCGTCCCCAGGCCTGCCTCGTCCGCTCGCGGAATCGGCATCCCCTCTCCCCCTTCCTCTTCCTATGGTTTTCCTGCAAGCTTAATCCTTCCTTCTTCTTGTCAATGTAACGGCCACTTGATGGCCCTCCGGTTCTCTGCCTTAAGCTGGAGGTAGTGGCTTAACTGTAGATTTTCCAAATACTGTGCGGTTGGGACTTATCGGAGGATTCCTATAATCGCATGTCGCAAACAGCATGCCCCACGATGGTTGGGCGGACGAAGGCGCAAAAGATGCCTTCATTGGAGACTGACACCATTATTGTCGGTATGTCGCCATTTCGTGCCAACAGAGATGCTAGATTTTTACTTTCGATTCTCCCCCCTGGTCCGTGTTATCGTGCTGATGTGATCCCCCACAGGGAACGGGCCGTCGGCCATGATCTTGTCGTATATTCTTCATGGCCATCTTCCATATTACTGCTCCAATCCTCCCCATCCTGATCCGCTTCTGCATGCGAAGCTCCAGGGTTCCCCGGAGTTGCTCCATGTGGACGTGCACGCTTTGACGGATCATTTCGCCGCCTCGAGACTGTCGTACTCCACACAGGCTCTCCCCGTGAACGTGCTCCTGGACACGCTGGTGCGCCCCAGCGTGGATGTAGAGGAGCTGGAAGCCATCACGAACGTCGAATGGCGGTTCGTGCCCGAAAAGGCCGTTCCCCATTTGGTGTTCGGGAATGCTCAGCATGCAGGGGGTCAGTGGACTGATAATCCTGTGCCTGCCAGCTGGGACATCCAGACCCTTAGCTATGCGTCCATGCTGTCTCTGCCGGGCTATTCGTTCGCTGAGCACCACCGGAAGATTACGGGCAAGGAGCTTCCGGCATATACCCGACCCAGTCGGGAAGAAACAGCAAGTTACTTCCGTACGTACCCCGAGGCGGTTCAGATCGACGACGTGTTCCGGTTCAATGAAACCATATCCGGCATCTCACGAACAGACGATGGGTTTTACATCCACTCGCACAACATACACTGCAAGCATCTGGTCCTGGCTAGTGGTATATTCACTCAAGTGCTCCAGCCTAGTCCAATGCTGCAGCCTTTGACGTCACTCCAGCCCACTCCGCAGACCCCGCTGCTGGTGATCGGCTCTGGCTTCTCTGCTGCGGATATAATCATCTCTGCGCCGGCGGATCAGAAAATCATCCACGTGTTCAAATGGGATCCGGAAGGGCGGTCATCACCGCTGCGTGGCTGCCATCACCAAGCATATCCTGAATACGCCGGAGTTTATCGACTGATGAAACGAGCTGCCGTTGCAGCAGACCCTACGAAGAAGCGAGTAAAGCCGCGCCGCACTACCTCGATCCCTTTTCTAGAACTTCGCTCGTGGGAAGATATATACGAAGGATTGCCCAACTCGGAAGTTGTCGACGTCGAGATGCAAGAGGATCAGGCCCTCGTTACATTCCGCCAGCCTGACGGGAGCACCATCTCCCGTGCCGTCCGCGGGATGGTCTATGCCACTGGCCGACGAGGCACCCTCGACTACCTCGACCGTCCTCTCCTCAATGAAGTACTCGACCACGATGCGACCACAGAAACGAGTCCAATCATCTCTGCCCGGTCCTTGCGCAGCAAAGTATATGAGGATATAGAGATCGCGCCAGACGTGTTCATCATCGGCAGCCTCACAGGCGACTCTCTCATTCGCTTTGCGTACGGCAGCTGCGTCCAGGCTGCCGGGAAGTTGGTCGACGCACGCACGGGCAAGGAGCGAGTTCGCAGTGGATCGAACAATAACTCTCGGCCTCAGTCATCGTTGGGGGTCATGCGTGGCATAGATGGACACGATATCTCGCCACCTAGCGAGTTTCGTGCTGTAGATAACGACTGCATGGCGTCGACTTGGCCGCAGAGGGTTATGCCGAATGGCTTGTGGAGATGGCTCTGGAGATGGTTTGACGTGAGGTGATTGATGACAAATGATGCATGATAGATGATAGATGTGATGATGATTGTACATAGCATGTCATTGGTTTTGTTTATAAAGGGAGGATATGTCGTTATTCATGTATAGTTGGCTGAATTGTTTCATTGATTATGCATATATCTTGACTGTCAGAGGACTATTCTGTATCACTTCCAGTAAAGAAAACCTTCATTATCAATCCACCAAACAGGATCAACAAAATCGTACATCTTGGGCACTGCCTCACGCATAACCAATTATACGGGAAAGGTAAAAGCTACTAGAGAGGAGGCACTGTTCTAACAAACCTCCGCCACAGAAACATCAAACCTCGATCAATATACAGCACCTAAACTACCCTTCCAGAGCAGCCGTAACGTTCACTTCACCTGATGACATCCTCAACCCTTCAGTCAGAATAATCACCTAAAGCAAGGATGCTCCAGCGCCTCTTTCGAGGTGATCCTCCCCCTCGGATCAAGATAAGTCATCTTAGCCACCAAATCCTTAAGTTCGGGTTCAAGAAAATCCCAATGCTCAACCGGTTGTCTCGGATTCTCCGGTCCGAATGTGTTAATTAGCTCCAATATGCGTTCGAAGAATGGGTTTTGCTCTCCTATATGCTCGAGGAAGCGCTCCACGCCCTCTATGTCGGCAAAGTATGATAGATGAAGGCGAAGAACATGACGCCAGGAGTCCTCGGCGTTCAGTTGTTCATCCGGGACGCGAAGAACCATTTCATTAGCCATCACGTAGACCATCTGAGCAACATGTTAGCAAATGGGAGCCCGCTCATAATCAATGAAAAGAGACGAAATGGACCGAGCATACCACAAGGGCAAAAGAAAACACATCAGAAGCCTGATTCTGACGAGATCGCGCCCAGCTCTCGGCGCTGCGCCAGATAGCGTTGCCGCAGAGAGGCCCTCGGAGCCATTTGCCTGGTGGGACGATGACTGTATCCCCCAAGTCGGAAATCTGGACTTGTTCGAATAGTGTGATCTCTTGATCCTCAGCAGCAGGTTCCGTGTAATCGATAAGGATATTGTTGGGTTTGATGTCTGTTGATAGTTAGCCACTTGATCTTCGTGTTTAATTATACATGTTCCACTTCCCATTGTGAACCATATCCTTGGCGTGCATCTCAACCAGCCCCTGCAGTGCGCTGCGTAGAATGCTCCTCCTTGTTTCTTTTGATAAATTTCGCTGACTAAAGCGAAGCAAGTCTCCATCTAAGAAGGGATAGAAGAACACTTCAGTCTCTCGCACAGAATCCACAGCTGTGCGGATGTTGGGACACAGGGATAGCTGTTTTTGTATGTTGACCTGATGCTGAAAGTCGCCTGGGATTATATTTTTCAAGATGTATTGCTTTCCTTGAGCGCTTGGGGAAGGTTAGTAGCCAATGATCCGAGCTCCATGTCAACGCGTAAAAGCGACATACCTCGCTCGGTATACATGCAAACCGCTCTTACCCCCGTGAGTGAGTAGCTCCTCAATACGGTAGGGCTGTTCCGAGTCACTCTTAACACTCGTGCCTTGGGTTAGTGATACCTGGCGTGACTTTGTAAGGGTGGACATCATGTCTCGATGCGTAGGTCCATATTGAAGACAAGATTTACGGATCACGGGATGGTCTGGAGGGAAGAGAGAAGCGCATTGGAAGAAGATGTCGGGTGCTAGCATGAACGCCTGAACGGACCATCATTTATGGGTGGTGTAACTTGATCTGGGTCCAGGATAGCGAGTGATCCCGATTCACGAGTCACTCCACGCCTCGGCGGCTACCTGAGTCAGCCAAAGGGGGTCGATGCGGATGGTGATGTTTCATCAAAGTCCCGTTATCCTATTGAAGATTGATCGTCTCCGCATCGGATCTTTCGAGGGGATGCAAAGAGGTCTGGGTCATGTCTGGATGAGAGATTGTTTTCAGCCGAAGGAAGGTGCTACTGTGGATTTTTATATTCACAAGTATCAGGATCATGGCAGTTGTATAAGATTCTAGCAGTTGCCGTATTCAGCTAGTAGCAGCAGCTATAAAATCTGTTTTGAGCACGATAAACTATAGCACTTGGTCCCAAACAGTGTGAGAACACTGCTGGAATGTCCGCTGAGTAGTGCATACAAGAGATAGTAACTTAATCTTGGTTCAGGTAATGGGTATAAGTAATGTCATCGTATATCATGGCTAGCCCATGATCTGCAACTGGTCATCCGGGGGCCAACGCGTCTGCGCAAAGCTGAGGCACCGCTTGATGCTCTGCAAGTACTTGCGCGTAATCTCGTCACTCAGAATATGCGCCTGCTGATCGCTCTGATGCAGCTTCTCTCGTGCGGAACGTTCGTGAATACCAACCATGGTCACACCAATAGGCCAAGCACTGCAAAACATTAGCCAAGAACAAAGCCTCAGAACAGAAAGCAGATACGTACGCTTTTCCAATACTCAACCGAAGGTAGGCATCATTAGCATCGACATACCGCCGTTGCTGCGCCTTGGACACAATCTCTACCACATGGTCGAGCACTCCATCATCAATATCAACCTTCTCGAACTTGCGAAACAACGGCTTCATGTTCTCCCGCGACTGCACCACCGCATTATACGCCTGTTTCCCCTGCAAGCTCAGCTTGACCGACGCATCTCGCTTCGCCAACGCCAACTCCCACTCCCGCAACACCATATTAAAGTACGACGCCAGCTGACGAAACAAGAACTTCTTCCCCTCCAGATCCTTCGGCGCCGTCTCCGGAATCTTCATATCCACCTCCGGCACCAGCTCCAGCGTTGTCGGGATCGGCCCATCCGACAACTGCGGCTGCGGCGTCAACGACCGCTGCAACAGCCTCCTATACCGCCTCAGCCGGCCCTTATGCGTCTCCCCAAACAATATCGCCGGCTCCTCCATCTCCCGTAACTTCTTCAACAGCTCCTCCTCCGGTATATCCTCCTCGCCACCTTCCTTACCCTCACCCTCTTTATCATCTCCAGACTCTGTAGGCGGCAGTTCCGGCAAGCCGAGTCTCTTCCTGCGCTCTCGTTCGCGAGCAGCTTCCTCCTCTTCGCGCTTCTTGCGCGACTCCTCGGCCAGTTTGCGCTTCTTCTCTTCCCGCTCGCGACGGCGGTCGGCTTCTTCGTCTTCGAGCTTGCGTTTCTGGGCGTTACGCTCTTCGCGTTCGCGGGCTAGGCGCTCTTGTTCTTCATTGTAGGCTGCGATGCGGGCGGCTTCGAGATCGCCGCGCCGGGTGTATTTGGGCTTGGAGGAATCTTGGGAGTCTGCTTTGGGTTTTGCTTTGGAAATCTCTTTGGACATCAACGATGCGAAGTCCATGTTGGCGTAGTAGTTATGATTGCAATGGAGGTATAGTGGTGGTTGTGGCGATTAGATAGATAGAGTTGATTTAAATTGGAGGTAGATAGAGAGAAGAGACCCGTGTTCGGCAAACTTGCCGCGGCGGAACTTCCGCCGTCCAGATCCAGCAGAAACACCCGCCTGGATAGCTTGTTTGCAAGCTTCATCCTCCACTCCACTACTTTTACCTCACCTCATTCTCTCTTTCAATGCAATAACCTACACATCCAATCTACCTATACTGCACTACGAACACGTCGCACTCTACTACACTCCAACCACCCATCAACAATAACAAAAGATCAGAATAAAGGAAGGAATCAAAATGACACCACCACCAATCGACCGCCAAACCACCACCCCCTTCCACCTAAAGCTCTTCTACCGACTCAACAATTACCACCACCTCTCCGACTTCTCCTCCACCTCCTCCGCCTCCTCATCTTACAGCGGTCCCACGAGCGGGCCCAACGCCATCCGCACGCGCAGTCCACCACCACCGCAACAACTCCCCCCACACCTTCAAATCTACACCTGGCAATCCTGCACTCTCCGCGAACTCTCCCACCTCCTGACCTCCGCGCTACCTAGTCTTCTTCCTGACCCACCCGTTGGTACGCGCCTCTGCTTCCGCCTCATATACCCAGACACCAAAGGCGCCGCGACAATGGGGCCCGACGCGAGGGGCAGATATCTAGCGAAGGATTTGGGGAGTGTGATTGTCGGTCCGAGGGAGAGTGCGATTGCGAACGGTGGGGATGAGGATGAGAACGCGAATGGAGAGGAGGGAGGGCAACGGAAGGGTAGTGTTGGTGGAGGGAGATTGAGGATCCAAGGCAATGATGCGGACAAGACGTTGCAGGAGGCGCGATTCGTCATTGGGGATTATGTCGATTGTGCAGTTTTGCCGCCGCTTGAGGACGGGTCTGTTGCGCCGCCGGTCAATCCGGGACGGGGGATGGCCATGGGTGGGGGCATGAGGGCGTTCCCTGGGGATGCTGGCAGGGGGGAGAGGTATCGTGGAGGTGGAGGTGGGGTGAGAGGTGGGAGGATTCCACCGGGGGATTGGAGACGGGGGGAGAGGATTCCGGAGGAGAGGGGAGGTGGTGGAGGAGGAAGAGGAGGGAGGAGGGGGTGGGCGCCGTATTGAACTAATTGATTGATTGATTTTGATGCTGTATGTGTATGTATGAGTGTTAGGAGTTGAGGATACCCGGTTAGCTACAGGGATGTCTTGTCTAGTATCTACTAGTAATGTCTGTCTTTATTGGCTGTCCTTCGTAGGCACTGCAAACGGTGTAGTAAACGAAATCTTCAATAACGGTATAATAGTAGTAGATACACATCCAGCCCGTCCCATCACATCACACTTTTCTTCCTCCCATCACCATGCTTGAGAGAATCGAATCGATCTACCACTCGACAATCGTATCGCCCCTGCGCTTTCCACGCAGCTGGTACAGACCCTACACATACCCATTAGCCACACTCCTATCATCCACCGGTGTCCAATCAAAACCCAGATCACTCACATCAGTCTTATAAGCGACATAGCCCAGCGCACCTGGAATCAAAGCCATGTAGAGGAACGAGAACCAGGCATGGCGCGGCGTCCACCGGAAGTACTTGTAGCGGTTGGCGTTGAGTTCTGCAAGACACCACTTCGTCAGTCATTTATCATCCTTCATCCATCCGAACTCCTTCATAAGTAGCAATTGCTATCGCTGGAGGAGCACTGTAATGCGTCGAGTCTTATTGGCGGGAACAAACGGACCGTAGTATTTCTGGAGGGCCGGATCAAGGATCAAAGCTGGAGGTAGCGGTTAGCAATTGGCATTGAGAAGATTTAAAGGCGAAGGACATACACTTGCTGGGACCGGCCATGGTTGCGGTTTGGGGAGCGCTGGTTATTGCTGGCGAGCTGGGGGTATGCGTATTGGTTGGTGGTGGTGATGATGTTGAAGTTGGGTCATGTGATCTTTAGCATAATTAGTAATGCACATAATATGATTGTGTTATGCAGTTATGCATATATGCAGGTGAGTGGGTATACCGATCAAAGATAATGTGATTACTATAGGTATATCGTTATCGATGGGTATTCTGGATACAATTTACATAGTTAGCTCCTATCACATATACATGTACACTATCCACACATCTGAAAGTTGAATAGATTCCTCGCCCTCCGTACTCCGCACAGGTTGATCGCAAAAATGGGCGCCCCACCCATGGCGTCAGTCTTCACAAGAACATCCGAGGTTGCGCATGATAGTCTAATTAGTTTGTGATGAGAACCTAATCACATTCAGTCTAATCTAGACCCTACCACCTAGGCTATTTACATATAAGATAACATACACATCTTCGTCTTCCTATTCATTACACCACCACACCACCTATCGAACACTTCTCCAAGCACCCAATATGACCGACCCCAACAAAGGCACCAAAATCACCCTCTACTGGTACCAATACCCCCTCCCATCCTTTCCCCCCCTAACCACCTATACTAACAAAATGTGAATAAAACCAGGCTCTCCCAATCCCGCTCCCACCGCATCCTCTGGCTCCTCGAAGCCCTGCACCTAAACTACGAGCTAAAGATCTACCACCGCGGACCCGACAAGCTCGCGCCCCCGGAACTGAAAGAGATCCATCCGTTAGGAAAGTCGCCTCTCCTGACTATCCAGCCCGCGAATGCCACTCCAGACCAGAAGCCCCTTGTGCTGGCTGAATCGGGTATTATCATCGAGTACCTGCTCGATCACTTCGGCTCCAATGCAGAGAAACCTCTCCTCCCGCCCCGGTGGAAAGATACCCAAGATGGTGTAGTTGGGGGAGAAACAGAGGAATGGATGCGCTATCGGTACTTCATGCACTATGCTGAGGGCAGTCTCATGCCGTTTTTGGTCATGCAGTTGGTTATGGATAGTATGTTTCTCAAACCCATACCAGATCTATGTAATGTGTGTGTGCTAATGATGATGACAGCGGTGAAAAACCCCCCTGGAATGCCTTTCTTCGTCAAGCCTCTTCCGCGTCTCGTCGCGGGCCAGGTCGAAAAGGCGTTCCTGGCGCGAAACATCCAGTCGCACTTGGAATTCCTGGAAGATCAGCTGCGGAGTAGTCCTAATGGGGGTGCCTATCTCTGCGGGACGGAGTTGACGGCCGCGGACATTATGATGAGTTTCCCGGTGATTGCTATGTCTGGGAGGTTGGAGGAGCAGTTGGATAAGTTTCCGTTGCTGAAGGGGTATGCGGATAGATTGGAGAAGGAGGAGGGATATATTAGGGCTGTGAAGAAGGTGGAGGAGGTGGATGGGAAGTTTGAGGCTTCTCTGTAATTTCTCACCTTTTCTATTTGTGTGAGTTTGATGTGATTGGGATCGGGGGTAATGTTATATATGATAATGGTACTAGTGTAGTAACTAATTATGCAATCTATCTATCTGTATTAATTATAACATTGGTATATGTCTATTACATCCGTCCAATAGCTTCACACTCCATCCCCAACTTCTCCAGCTCCGCCCCATCTAAACATCCCCGTCCATCATACACCCACTTCGGATCCTTCAGGT
Organism: Aspergillus welwitschiae; assembly: GCF_003344945.1. NCBI lineage: Eukaryota > Fungi > Ascomycota > Eurotiomycetes > Eurotiales > Aspergillaceae > Aspergillus > Aspergillus welwitschiae. The sequence goes on from NW_020798699.1 coordinate 96,494, forward strand.
TGTACGCGATGCGCGCCCACTCCAATGGCTCGTTAGCCACAGCCACAGACCGCGGCGCCCAGCTCCGACACGCTGCGCAATCATTCCCACACCCTTCCTCCGGCGTCAATCTATACGTAACTCCCTGAAACACCCACGTCTCATCCTTGCGCACCGGGGAAAGCATCTCATCCAGACTCTCATACGCATCTGAGTCAGAGCGTGCAGCACCCCCAAATCCCGCTCCACTGCGCTTCCGTCCATTCTTGAACTGATCGCAATCCGTCATGACCAAAACCGCATTAGCCTGTGAACACGCCAAATACGGATCCGACAGGACCTTAACCCCAGCAGCCACAGTCTCCTTCCCACAGGCTGCTTCCAGCTCACGCAGGATATCCTCCTCATGACAGAACAAATCAAAAATATCAATCTCAGCTGGCCTCTCCTCAAGCAACACCCTGATGACGTCAACAACAGGCGACTCGCGCGTATCTCCCGTATCCTTCTTAAACGCGAACCCCAGCACAGCAATCTTCCTCCCGGATAGATTCCCATCGAAGCGGTCGATGACTCTCCTTGCGAACCGGACGCGCTGGTACTCGTTCATAGCGTTGACCTGGCGCCAGTAGTGCGCTACTTCGTCTAGCCCCAATGATTCAGCGAGATAGGTCAGACTGGCGATGTCTTTGCGGAAACAGGATCCGCCGAACCCTACTCCTGCTTTGAGGAACTGTGGACCGATGCGCGCGTCCATGCCGATGGCCCGCGCAACTTGGTCGACTTCGGCGCCTGTCTTTTCGCAGATCGCGCTGATAGAGTTGATGCTGCTGATGCGCTGGGCGAGCATGGCGTTGGCGACCAGTTTGGCCAGCTCTGACGACCAGGCGTTCACTTGGAGGATGCGCGTGGGTGGGACCCAGGAGGAGTAGAGGTGCGCGAGCATGCGGGCTGCGCGCCGGCCTGGGGCTGTTCCTGAGGAGCCGATTAGGACGCGGTCTGGATTTACGAGGTTGTCGATGGCGGAGCCTTCGGAGAGGAATTCGGGGTTGGAGAGGATTTCGAAGGGGGTGTTGGGGCGAAGGGTGGAGAGCTGCTCTGTTAGTATCTTTTCTGATTCTAGGAGACTTGAAGAATGCAACTTACTGTTTGTCGCACTCGCTCGGCTGTACCGCATGGCACGGTGCTCTTCTCGACAATGATAGCTCCCGGCTTTGCGTGTCGTGCGATATCTTGCACGGCGCCGTCGACGGCTGTCATGTCGGTGGCTCTGCCGGCGCCGAGGCCAAAGGTCTTGGTGGGAGTGTTGACGGCCAGGAAGATCATGTCTGCGTCTGCAATGGTCGTTGAGTCGCATGTGAAGAACAGGTTGGGCTGTCGGCGTGAGTATACGGAGCCTTCGTTACCAACACTCTGGGCCACGTCCGAGCCATCGCGCGTCGCCCGCACCACATTGTAGAGAGTAGGTTCATGCACAGGGAGATGCGCCGACTTCCAGCTCTGAATGCGACGAGGATCTCGGTCTAGCACAGTCACTGCGACAGAGGGATTGTATAGGGCGAGAACAGCCGCGGTTGGTCCGCCTGTAGAGCTGGCTTAGTTTGGCTCGTAAATGAGGGCAGTGCCAGCTGAAGCCTACCCACGTATCCTGCACCCACAACACAGACGCTCTTTACGCGATCGTCCGCCAGAATGCACGCTGAATTGGCGCTTGCGGCATCGTGGGCTCCCTGGGTGCCTGAGATTCCCGTGGGAGAGGTGCAATGCGACGAGGGCACATCGTCCACCTTTGCGGCGCGAAACAGCGGACTAGAGGCGGGGGTAGTGGGACAGGTTGAACTGCCATCTAGACTCCATTCGAGCGAGCTCCGTGGTGAAGAAGAGAGATCCATTGTGTTGCTGCTGCTGCTGCTTGTAGTCTTTCTTGTGTTACCGATGGCGACAGACCTCACTCACCAGTCACTCCAGGAATTGACGACTGGGGGAGACGACTGAGGGGCAAGACAAGACCAGGGAGGCGGGACCACAAGTAGTATAAGCATCTGCCCAGACATCTAGAGGCAAGAGATCGTCGGGCGACCGAGGGCGATAAGGTCTTGCGCGGAGGGCGCATGGCCGTTGCAGGGGAACGTGAGCAGCAGAACATGAAGGCGAGAGCGGGAGTCGATACCACAGAGCTGTATGGGTTGATGCACGCGGGGGGCAGCACGGACTGCCACTGGATCAACCATTCGGGGGATGCAGGAGGCATTGAAGGAGTGAAGTTTGGCTGGTGATCCGCCCGAACGAGCGATTCTCTCCAGCCAGCCCACGTGCCCGCATCCAGCCCAGCGACACGGACGGATTTTTGCGCATCACCTGCAGCGAATTCTCGGTTTATGGTCGTGGTGATCAATTGTAGTAGTTGATCTGTCCTCCTGAGTCTGGTTACTCCGCACACCGTATCGTCTATCCTTGTAGAACATAAGTACGTGCGTGCACTCCTGGTGATCGTAGTATATAGATAGATGAACAGTCCACCAATCAGTATACTGGTTGAACAGTATCAGTATCACCCAAAATGCCACCATTCATTCCCCCATCGGAGAACTTCCCCAGCATCCTTAAAGGCAAACGAATTCTCCTTACCACTGAATCCCTTGGTCCAGTCAACGGCGTCAGTCGCACAACCGGCAAACTAATCGAGTATCTGCGTCGCAATGGCGTCGAATTGGCCGTTGTGGCACCACAACTCACATCCTCACCATCACAACAACAAGACACAATAGACACCACAATCCGCCTCCCCGGCTACCCCCTCCCCTACAATCCGGATCTAACCCTCGTCTACCCCTACAACCTCACCACCACAATCTACCCCCAAACCTTCACCCCCGACCTAATCTACATCGCCAGCCCAGCCAGTCTGGGCTTCCAACTCCTCCTGCAACTCCGCCAACTACACTCTCCCCCACCAACGCTTCTAAACTACCAGACCGACCTGTCCTCCTACAGCTCAATCATCTTCCCCAAGCCCCTCTCCACCTTCGCCGTCTGGCTCCTCTCCCTTGTGGAAGGATATCTCTTCCGCACTCCTTGCATCCACACTATCTTCTACCCGTGCAGTGATGTCCTAACCTACTTGAAATCCACCAATACTCCTATGCACAAAACCCATCGATTAGGGAGAGGAGTCGATACGTCTCTTTTTAATCCATCCCGCCGGTCTCAGTCCTTACGGGATACATTAGCTCCGAACGGCGAAGCTATTCTTCTAACAGTTTGTCGGATCGCGCCTGAGAAGGGGTTTGAGTTCCTCGCTGAGGCTGTCACACACCTTCTCTCTAGTACTAAAATCCCCTTCAAGCTGGTAATAGTCGGCGGGAACGCCAACCCCGCTGTGACCGCACGCATTCAGTCCCTCTTCCACCACATCTCATCACACGTCATCTTCCTTGGCTTCAAAACCGGCGAAGAGTTAGCGAGAATCTACGCCTCAGCGGACATATTCCTGCACTGCTCTATCACAGAGACGTTCGGGCTGGTCGTGCTGGAGGCTATGGCGAGCGGGTTGCCAGTCATCGCAAGGGATCAAGGTGGTCCGTCGGATATTGTGAGGAATCAGGAGACGGGGTATCTGGTTCCGGTGGCGGAGGGGGAAGTGGGCGTGTTCAGTGGGCTTGTGGGTGAGGTTTTGAGGGATGGGAGGTTGAGGGGGCGTTTGGGGAAAGGGGCCAGGTTGTTTGCGGAGGATATGACCTGGGAGAGGATTAATCGGAGGGTGGTGGGGAGGATGGCGGATGCGATTGTAGAGAGGGGAAATGGGGAAGGGGATGAGGAGAGGGCATTGTTGGGGGGGAATAGAGGGGAGGCGTCATTTGGGGAGAGGGTCAGGGTGGGGGTTGCTGTTGCGGTGGTGTATTTGATGTGGATGGTGGCTGTTGTGCCGTTGATTGTGCATGGGTCGAGGATTGTGCCCAGGATGGTGCGGAGGGTGCCGCTGTTGGGAAGGTGGGTTGGTCGGAGTACTTCTGCTGCCGCTGTTTATACGTAGTAGAGTGAAGGTGTGTTGGTAAGATGTGTATGTTTATGCAATATATTATATATTACATCTGTTAGCCCATGCAACTCTATATATACAACCTCGTCTGCTAGTGAGATCCCGCCAACTGGGTATAGCACAAGAATGCAAATGGAAAGTTAGAAATCAGCTAAACTTCCGCTTGATTTCCTCCTCGCTGAAACGACGCGTCTTGCGACGCAGCATCGCCGCAAGCTCCGCGTGCGTCATGCCGATCTGGTCGCCCATCGGCACGAGACACCGCGCCAGGTGGTCGTAGTCCTTGCGCATCAGTCGCACTGTGATCATGATGTAGTCGATGTTGCGGAACACGAGGGCATGCTCGGCCGCATACCGGTCCTTTTGCCGCAGGAAGGCCACAGGGTGGTCGCGCCAGTGGCGGCGCGGGTTCAGATGGTGCGAGGTGTGATAGCCGTCATTGTAGCAGAAGCGGTTGCTCTAATCATTGTGAGCACGTAGTCAGAACCGAAGAATAATTGGGCCATACCGCTACATCAATCAAGGTGATGCTGGAACGAAAGTCGCTGTTGGGATCCGTCTCGTCGACAAACGCATGCTGTCCCCAGTTCCCCACCATGAGACCCACGCGCAGCTGCAGGAACGGGAGAACAAAGACAAACAGCGTCGCTCTCCAGCTGACGTAGTTCCAAAGTAGATACATCATCAGATAGCTGCTGAGTTCCCAAAAGGCTGCTTTCAGGCCCAACAGAGTCTTTCCCTTGCGCAGGAAGTACGTGGGCAGCTCCAGCCAGATGAAGAGGTAAAAGCGGCCGATGTAGCAGGCGAAATCGGCGAGACTGTCACGCTGGTAGCGGATTGTTGAAGACAAATCATCCGGTCCGTTGCCTTCGACATGGTGATGCTTGACGTGATGGTAGAAGTAGGAGTTCCAGGTGTGGCCCATTAGCGGATCAGTGATGTAGGGGAACAGGGTGTCAAAGAGCCAGCAGTGACGCTTATTCAGGATGCCGCCCATGTGGATGTGTTGATGCATCATCAGGGTATAAGTGCCCACATAGTAGGACTGCATGATCCAGTGCAGCACGCCATGGACCCAGTGGAAGTTACGGAAGAGATAGATGGCACTAGGCACAGAGGTGGTGAAGTACAGCAAGAGATGCGTGAGCATGACCACGTCGGTGTCCACCCGGACGATGGACCGCGCGGCCTTTATATACGGTTGCAGCAGCCATGCATCCAGTAGCGGAGGCAGCTTGATGTCCTTCAGATCCCAGGTAAAGAAGATGGTAGGGACAAAGTCGGCATGCCGGGGGTCATTGAAGGCCTCCAGTTGGCTGACGGTCGCGTCGGCATCTGATGGGACGGGTGTTCCACCGGCTTTAGTGGCAGGAGAAAGTTAGCATGAAACCCGGAAGAGCAGTGGCAAGGAAGTTAGTTGACGGCGGGTGAGAATGTACATGATTTGGGCTTTTCCGGGGTGGATTGGCTATCGAGCAGCAGGTTATCGAGGACCAGTCGATCGGGCGGGGTCAGATAGGGATCGATAAAGGTGGAAGGGTCCATGGCCAGCAGAACAGGAATAATCTCCTGGAATTGGCGGGAAGCAAGGCACGTTTGGACAGCAAAGCAAATGGAGGTTCCGGCCCAAAAATTCCTTTTGGAGTGACAATCGAACAAGCTTTAACGGACCGCAGAAGAAAAAAGGGGGTGGGGCTGACAGCATCGGATGAGCTGAGACGATGGCAAGTATCTGCCTAGCATGTTATCCGACCCATCCCCGTGCTTTAAAAATCGGATCAGTCCATACGCACATACCCTGGCTTGTTCTTAGCTTAGCGTGTTGCTAATGAAGATTTAAAGCCAGTGGTGGTGGTGGATGTGTCTCTGCCAGCTGTGCCTGGGGACAGCAACCATGGGTGGAGATGGTGGGCCGAGAGCATCCATGACGAGCACATTCATCCAGGGCAGCTCAGCTGCTTCCTCTCGTGATCGGGTCATGATGTCGACTCTTCCGCCCGTGAGGTGTGACGGAAGATGCACATTCTGTCACATCCGGTTGAGATCTCCAGGGTCTGGCGTCAGATTCGAGACCTTCTGATGGGGGATGGAGATGCCCACTTAGCCGGCGGGGGCCGGAGTCGCTTTTCCGAGAACAGCAAGTGGAAGATGTCTCCCATTTAGCTCCAGATCAGCTCCAGTTAACCCCAGCCTGACTGCCCCGCGTCAATCTATTGGGGTTAGGCAGGTCTATCCCAATGCTTCAATTCAACCGTGTAATTCGGTAGATACACGTCGCGATCAGCAGGATAGCTGAATGTACCTATCAACCCATTGAAGCTCTGTGATCCATCGCACAGGTATCCGCTAGTGGCCTGTCTATAATTAGCAGCAGCATCAATGTCCCGGACAATTCACGAATAGGCGTTGTCTTTGGTGTTTGAGTATGGGATGCCACGGCCAGATGAAGGAAGCTCATATGAGCTTGATTCTTGAAGACACGGAGAGGCAACGTACCAAGCTGCGGGCTACCGCTGCATACCAACCGAGCCCGTCGGGATCACCAGATGCGCTTGACTCGCCATTCACTGCATCCAGCCATCCTGGCAAGTAGCAAAACGGTATCACACCATGTAAACCCAAACAAACCCCAATAAACTCAATTGTCGATAAGATACGTCATTACCCCTCCCATGTGTAACCCAGCCTCAGTCTTCACCTTTAAAACTACCAGCACTTCTTCTTTCCCACACACTATACATCCACATAAACAATAACTGGCACAATGAAACTCACTCTCTTCTCCGCCAAATCATATGACACCCACTACTTCAACCAGACCCTCCAAAGTCTCCACCCTGATCTAACCACCATAACCGCTCACCCATTCGCTCTAACCGCCTCGACCGTCTCCCTCGCTCGCTCCAGCGATGCTATCTGTGTCTTCGTAAACGATACCCTTGACGCTACTGTCCTGCACGCTCTACACTCCTATGGCGTCCGTGCCATTCTCCTCCGCTGCGCCGGCTTCAATAACATCGACCTCCCCGTCGCCGAAGCCCTCGGCTTTTTCGTCGCCAATGTCCCCAGCTACTCTCCCGAAGCTGTGGCCGAGTTCGCCGTGGCGCTGATCCAAACCTTGAACCGCAAGACACACCGTGCCTATAATCGTGTGCGCGAAGGCAACTTCAACCTGGAGGGTTTTCTGGGTCAGACTTTGGCAGGGAAGACGGTGGGTGTGGTGGGATTAGGCCGAATTGGCATGGCATTTGCGAGAATTATGAAGGGGTTTGGCTGTGTTTTGCTGGGAGCAGATCCATTTGGTGGGGAGGAGTTCGAGAAGGAGATAGGAGGAAGTTATGTGGGGTTGGAAGAGCTGCTGGGACAGAGTGACGTGGTGAGCTTGCATTGTCCGTTAACAGAGGGGACGCGGCATTTGATCAATGCAGAGAGTCTGTCAAAGTTGAAGAAGGGGGCGATGGTGGTGAATACATCGCGAGGTGGATTGATCCACACGAGGGATGCAGTACAGGCGTTGAAGGATGGAAGATTAGGTGGACTGGCGTTGGATGTGTATGAGGAAGAAGGGGATCTGTTCTATAATGACCATTCAGCGGAAATCATCCATGATGATACGTTGATGCGGTTGATGACCTTCCCCAATGTCCTTGTGTGTGGACATCAGGCCTTTTTCACGCGTGAGGCACTGAGTGAGATTGCCCAGGTGTCATTGGACAATTTGGAAGATTGGGCGAAGAAGCGATCATGTAAGAATTCGTTGGTTAGAGAGGGGCATTTGTGGGTTGAGGAGGATAAGGAGCCGGTCCGGCTGTAGATGTGAGGCATATCTGATAGCTCAGTCGTACATACCAACCTTGATCTGTAGTAATATACTTGCCAGATTCTATATTACTAGGAGCTGTGTTGGGCCCGCAAGTTCACTAAGCATTCAACTAACCTGCAGATCTCCCTCAATCATCAAGTACGGTATCAGTTATATGTCAGTATTGAGATATCTTCCTCTAGGTTTCCTGTTGATACGCAGTCAAGTTGGTTGCTAAGCGCAATGTTGTTCCCCTGCCCGTGCCACAGCGGCGTTGTGCCCCCTTTGCACCCCTTGCACCTGTCACCTGATGTTTACTTCCATACGAACCCACATATCTTCTGTCAAAATACTCTAAGCCACGCATCCTTACCACTCAAATCAGTCAAACTGTCTCAACGCTGCCGATATCCTCTGCAGGTCTCCATTCTCTCAAGATGCGGGTATACTCAGCTCTAATAGCTTCAAGACTCCCTAGCTGCAGACTGATCGTCAACAGTCGTCTCCACCGCACAACAAGCACAGCGACAACCTCCTCAATTCACATTGATAAATATATTGGCCAATCTGGCCGTCATTATAAAGTTGAACAAGTTCTTCAGGAAGAAACTTCCCCGCCACGTCAGGTTCTCCGTGCAGCGTGAGTAGACCTTGACTAGTACCTTTCGAAATCACTACCTTACTGTCCATTAGCGCTGGCGATAAGAGGTTCATATTGAAGTATATTCACGCGGTTAATTTTGAAGACCTCCAAGACATAAACAACAGGTTACGCAACAATGCCAGCCATGTTCGTCTTCCTCAGGATATCATCCCTGATAAATTAATGTTTGTCTTTGAATACTTCACCGGTCATCTTCTACACCTAGCTCAACAGGACTTGTCTCTACAAACAAGGAAAAGGCTCCTAAAAGAAGGTCTTCGTGCAATTGCTGAAATGCATGATAAAGATATTGTTCATACAGGTAGATCATTGTACCCCGTGGATCAGGCAGCAGCTGACTTTACGTAGACATCAAACCGGACAACTTCTTCGTCAACTGGAAACATTCCGATGATGGCATCACAATCGGGAAAGTCCAGCTTGGTGATCTTGAAGACGCTGTATACATTCCCCCTGGTTCATGTATGCGTGGGAAGCAAGCAGGCAACTGGATGTGGAGGAGCCCCGAAGCGCATGCTAGAGGAAAGGTGAATAAACCGTCTGATATCTTCTCTTTTGCTCTCGTTGTAGGTGTTGTCTCTCTGAAAGGTTCTTCAATTTGTTGACGCGCTAGTAGTGTATCTATGTGGTACATAAGCGGGTCATATTTGCGGTCAGCGACGACGAATTGGATGAGGGCATTGATCGATTAGCCATTGTGATTGAGCGTCAGATCTCATACTTCGCTGACAAAGATGGATTCCATGGATTTCTCGAATGCCTTGATGATAATCCTTGGGCGGCTGTCTTTAATATAACGCTAAATGGATTCAATCAAGAGAATCCGGTCAGACCATTTTTGCTTTGGAAGGGAGTTGACGATGATTTTAAAAGTCTTATCTGTGCCATGACAAATTTTGATCCAAGGAGAAGACTTACGGCACGAGAAGCATTGGCACATAAATGGTTTGACGATGCGTGAGATGAGTGGAGGAGCAATTATTCCCACTATGAGACGGTACATGGTTATTGTTAAACAAATATTTGTTGCGGCAATTACAGAATATACCAGCTAGCCAACTAATAGCTCCCAAAGTGCACATGTCTCTTATTGGGGGCATCCCGGAGAGCCTAATTAAGAAACCACCGTCTGGAAGTATCAGGAAGTCTTTGACCTCAGCGACACTCTACAGAGATACAATGATTGCAGCAATTGCCCGCCCACACTCAATGGGCCTTAACCTTTCAGCTATTCCACAACTCCCTGTTGCATGTCAACTATCAATTAGCAAAGTTGTATGTATCACGTGACCTGGATCTCTGTACCTCCCGCCGTCCATCCCAATCCGTCCCCAATTGCTCTTTGGTTCCATTCCAGTCACTTTTGCTCTGAAGGGCCATGTAATAAAAGCTGGTCTCCATTATGGCCGACAGCGCATATCCATACGACACTAGCATTGTGCGCGAGCTTCTGAAGAATAAGCGGAAGTCCCGCGGCATCCGATCCTGCTTTCCTTGTCGACACCGCAAGGTCCGCTGCGACGGCCAGGTTCCTTGCTCCAGCTGTGTCAAACGCAACCATCCAGAGCTATGTCGTGTGCCAACATCTTCTGAGACCGGGAACGAGGATCATCCTCCTTCTGTCGCCGCCGATGTTCCTCAGGGACCATCTCAGAACTACAATTCAACGTGAGCCGCCTCTCTAGAATCCCCATCCCAAGCTAATACTCATTCCCCAGGAACCTCGAAAATGACAGTTCATCGGTTAACCCAGGTGACGCAACGGCGACCCTCATCTCCCGCTTGGAGGCCATCGAGGAACAAATCGCCTTGCTGAAAGCTGATCTTGTAGCTACGGCGGCGGCGGCGACCACAACCACGCCTGCCTCGCAGCCCAGCCCCCTGACTGACAGCGTTGCCCGACTACCTGGCATGCGTGTTCGACCTGCTAGCAAATCACCTGGCCGGTACGTTGTCGAAGATGCTACAGGTGCGACGATCTACCTCGGTCGACACGCGGACGCACCGCTGGCGCTGGGTTGCCGCCAGACCACGATGTCGGCGATGACGGGAGATCTTTCTCTGCAAGATGCCCTGATCAACCAATGCATGCCGCGAGCATACCCATTCATAAACCTCTGGGGTGCAGACGCAACCGTGAGCGATGTGTGCCAAACACTGCCTGAGGATTCGGACGTGATCCGGTTGGTTGCCCCTTCCCTGTACTTGCTTTCGGCGGATGGGGCGCAATGTGCTAATGAATAATGCAGCTACTGGCAGGCGTACCAGACTAAAGCGTACCCATTTTATCCAGCGCTGGCGGCAATTGATGAGTTTGCGCAGGCGTTGTTCGCCTTCTTGGACCAGCGAATGCTGGCACACGAGGCGACGACGCCGTCGGAGGAGCCAAGCTCGTCTTGGATGGCGCTACTGTTTGCTGTTCTTGCATGCGGGGTCCAGTTCTCGGATGATCCCATTCAGGAGCGCGATTTGCGGTCAAAAGTGCTTAGTAGGTTGACTGTTGTGGCGAGAAAATTGTATCGAATCAAGGCGCTGACTGTGGGCAGTTTGCTCGTCATTTCAATGTCTGCGTACGTCCAACTTCTTTCACCAGACTAACACAGACCAAATTCAGGCCATGGCCTTGATTGGGCACTGTCTGCGAAACAATCTGGATACCAACAGTGCGTGGATCCTCATGGGTAAGAGGACGCACTATTCCTTCTGTTCCCTGCGGCCGTTTTATTGATTGAGGCAGGCGCGACTATACGACTAGCGCAAAGTATCGGGCTTCATGAAGCATCTCCATCTTTGCCGGAGGCAGAGCAGTTTGAGCGAAGCAGATTATGGTAAACTTCCCAAAGACATCGTACATTGCATCGTCTAAATGACTACTAGGTGGGTGCTCATCTGGCAAGACACGTTCCTCTCTTTCACTTACGATCGTCCCCTGGGAACAATAGCGATGAGCTGTCCAATCCCATACAAACATGACACGGATGGTCTCAGCTTCCAGGAATGTGTCTTCGCAATCTGCCATCAGATCATCGAAGAAGCGCGCCAGAAAACCACAGATGGACCGCAGGACCCCTTAGAGAGCATGCGCAAATCCAAACGCCAGCTTGATGGCATCCGCGATGCCGCCGCCCTTTTCCTCGCGGACAAGCGCCGATGCGTCTCGCTACAGGACCATCTCGAGCGATTGGCGCTCGGTGTTCATCTCGGGTATGTGACCTGCCGAATCGACCGGGTATACCTGGATGGCCATACTGGCGCGCCCTTTCCAACTGCCATAGCCGTGGACTGCGTGCAGCGCGCGATGCAGGCTATCGAGAGCTTTCTCGATCTCCACCGATACTCAGCCAGCGTGTGCCGCTCCTGGGCCTTTGTTCACAACGCGGTGAGCTGCGCCATCACGCTCAAAAGCCTCAACCATGTGCCAGTCGATGAGCGGCGCAAGTCGGACCTCCTTGTGCAGCGACTGATAGCTGTGCTTGAAAAGGAAGAGAAAGACTCCGAGTGGTGCGACGACGACACCAATGTGCGCTACTTCGGGCCGTACTCCAGGGCTCTCAAAGCCCTGCGTGAAATTTGCCACAGTACCGGCTGAATACTTGCTAATATTCATAACACGTCTAATATACACTACAAAGTACTTTGTCTATCAACTTATATACACAATGTTTAATAATCAGTCACGCGCGGCGCTTAGCCCGCACATAAAAATTCAAAGGCCGAATGAGCTGGAACTCTGGGTCATAATCGATGGCCTCTTGGCCGTCACGAACGAACTCGTACCTACTCACCAGCTCGCCCAGCAGGACCTTTACCTCCAACAAAGCAAAATTGAAGCCGATGCAGCCGCGCGGCCCCGTTGCGAACGGTACATAGGCGCAGCGGTGGCGGCTTTTAACCTCGTCCGTGTCCCAGCGGTCCGGGTCGAAGCGGAAGGGATCACGCCAGACCTTGGGGTTGGTGTGGATGGCATATAGGGCTGGCACGATGACGCTATTGGGAGGAAGGAGATAGCCGCCGGGAAGGATGACGTCGGTCTTTGTTGTGCGGCCAGGCTGGAAGGAGGCATTGTGCAGTCGCTGCGTCTCCTTAACGAACCGGTCCATGTATGGCAGGCTGTGTGCCAGGTCCGGCGTCCAGGCCGTCTCATTTCGCTCGCCAGCAGGGCCTACAATACCGTATTCCACCAGCTCCGCGTACAGCCGGTCCTGCGTACCCTCGTACGTGACGAGGCAGTAGATCAGCCATGACATGAGCGCCGATGTGGTCGTGAAACCAGCCCCCGTCACAATCAGCATGTTGGCCAGAATTAGGGACGGCGGGAAGTGTGCCCCTGTCTCGTCGACCGCGTGCAACAGGTAGTCGACGACACAGGTGGCAGACAACGCGGCGTCGGCCATGGGCGCGTCTGTGCTGCACGACTCGGCCGTCACCGTGTCGACCTGCTCTTGCAGCAGCGAGTAGATGGTGTGTTGGACGTGGCGCAAACGGGCCGGGTCGCCGAAGGGCATGTGGCGATACCATTCGCCGCGGGCTGTGATTTTCTTGTTGAGCGAGAGCAGACTGGCAATGTTGGTGACGATGGGGTGCAGCGGGCTGTCGACGGCGTCGAAGTGGCCGAAATCCTTGCCGAGTGAGAAGCGGCCAATGGTCTGCGATGCCAATTTTACCATGTACTGATAGACATTCCAGGACTCGTCCCGGACGTCCAATTCATCGAAAACCGGCAACGACTTGCGCGCGCACTCCTGCATCAACCCCGTGTAGTGCCGCACTGCTTTGGGCCCCATAGCTGGTGGTAGGAACTTGTGCGCCAGCCGCCAATTCTCCGTCTCTGTGTCACCGATAAAGATGGCTGTGTTGTCTTTGACGCCCCAGAGTGGGTGATCGGAATTGATCTTCTTGGTCATATACGCTGACTCGGCGAAACACGCTGCTGCTACCTGCGGATCGTCCGTCAGGTAGATCGTCTTGCCCATGTTGGTAGTCTTGATTACAGGGCCATATTTGCGGAACAGCCGGTAATGATTGCCAAGGTGGTCCGGATAAATCTCGTAGAAGCTGCCAACGAGCGGGAGGCCTGGCGGGCCCTGGGGTGCCTGCACGGCGTTACCGTCGATGCGCAGGCCGACGGGAGAGGTGGACGTCGCGGCCGCGAGCACCTCGGACACCGTCTTCAAGGTATCATTAGAGGAGGTGTGGAAAGAAATGCCGGTAGGCTGAACAACGTGGAATACACCCCCGACTGCGCGTTGGAGGTCCTCGAACTTCCAGAGGGTGTCCACTTCGAGACACTGCGCTGTGGCGACGGCTTCGCCTATGAGGTAGAAATGACACTGCATGATGTAGGGGAAATATGGACTGCTTCAGGACAACATACCAGGTTCTTTGGCAAGGGTAACCTTTATATTCGATTGAAGGCGAGAGTTGGCCTTTGCATCTCCAATGTCTGCTTGGAGTCGCGTTAAGGGCCACCTTCTGGCATTCGTACGAACTTCGCGCGAACTTCGGCCCAGGTCTCAGCTATGTTTGCACGGGTAGCCGGAAACATCACACTCAGGATGTGAATGATATGTATATAAAATCCCTGTCTCTGCGAAATAAACCAGTCTACAACACACAATTCACCATGGCGACTTTCACACTGGAGCAGGTGCAGAAGCACAACACGGCCGACGACCTCTGGATTGTCCTCCACAACAAAGGTCGGTCACTTTACTCTTTTGCCTTCGCGGGGTATGGAAGTTGACCGTCAATGTAGTCTACAATATTACCAAGTACCTAGAAGACCATCCCGGTGGAAAAGAAATCCTCATCGAAGTTGCCGGTACCGATGCCACCGAAGCGTTTGAAGAAATCGGCCACTCGGACGAGGCGCGCGAGCAGCTCGAGCCCTACTTTGTTGGCGACTTGCCTTCAGAGGTAGTACAATCACCCTTGTCCTCAACACGTACCCTGACTTGTCTAGGAACAAACCGAGGCTGTGGAGATCTACCGTCCAAACTACCAACAAGTATCACAGTCCGCTGTCATCAACGTGAAGAAGACCTCTCCATGGGGATTCCTTCGCACGGTAAGCAAGCTCGGATTGGGCGGTCTCGTCGTCACAGCCATCGTGACAGTCTATAACCGAGGCATGACACCCTCACAAGCCCTCCAGGTTGTGCAGCACTCGGTGCTTTCCTTCACCCAATTCCCACGAGGTGCCGATTTGAATAACGCCAGCCACTTCTGGTTAGGTGCAGGCCTCGCCAGCATCGTCCAATTCTCCGCCACACTTGGCCTAGGCCTATGGGCGTCGACGAAACTAGACGTTCAGCAAGAGTTCACGCACTATGCCTCACATAGACCATCCAAGCCCGCGCATCTGATGCACCTTTCTAAGACAGCCACCATCCCGAGACCGAAACCTCTCGACCCGCGACAATGGCGACCCTTCACCATGACCCAGAAGACAGAGATCGCCCCGAACGTATACCACATCATATTCTCCCTACCAAACCCTGACGACATCCTCGGCCTCCCGACAGGACAACACATCGCCCTGCGTGCAACAATCAACGGCACCAGCGTAGCACGCTCATACACCCCCATATCGAACAACAACGACCGCGGCCGCATCGAGCTCCTCGTAAAAGCCTACCCGCTGGGCGCTATGACGCAGCACCTAGCGCAAATGAAAATAGGCGATACCATCGAGATCCGCGGCCCCAAGGGCGCCATGCAATACTCCCCACGGTATGCCAAACACATCGGCATGATTGCCGGCGGCACCGGCATCACCCCTATGTACCAGCTTATCCGCGCCATTTGCGAAGATCCGACAGACACTGATACATGCATCTCTCTTTTGTATGCTAATAATACCGAGGAGGATATTTTGCTTCGCGCAGAGCTGGAGGCTTTTGCTCGTAATCATCCGGATAGGTTCCAGGTGCATTATGTGCTCAGTAGGCCTGATGATGGCTGGACTGGGTACCGAGGGTTTGTAAGTGCTGAGCTTATTCAGAAGCATTTGCCTGTTGCTGGACCGGATAACAAAATGCTGCTGTGTGGGCCGCCGCCGATGGTGGGGGCTATGAAGAAGGTGTTGTTAGACTTGGGATGGACTATGCCTGGGGCGGTGGCGAAGGCTGGGGATCAGGTGTTTTTGTTTTGATAGATTAATTGAATAACTTCAATATCACGTATATATCTTATTTAATAGTCGAGCCACCAAGTCGGTCGATAAACCGCTTTTCCGCACGTCATAGCACCAAACCCTAGCAATTCTGTATAATCCTAATTAACTTGTCTCTGACTCTGACTACCATTTCCCCCAATTATCGGGAGAGCTATCCAAAAACTAAGTATACCGTCTCCTCCAGTAGTAATCACAAGAACTAACAATACACAGAACTAACCCTCATTATAGCCCTGACAGCATCAAGCATCCCATTAATTCCTAACTATTTGACCGGAACCCGGCACAACAACGGAGAAAAAATCTTCTCAAAACCCCCAATCTAGTAAGCTGAACCTGCCGTTAACCGAAATGTCCCATTAATCACGATCCACTATGCAGAATGCCATATGGAGTTCCATAGTTATCAGAATCTGGGTTTGGTTTTAGACTGGCTTATACAACTCTCCGAACTGTATCCGTTCCGAGTCCGAGGGTCTCCGAACGGTTTCCGTTGTGGGTTTGGAGGGTTTGGTTTCGGCTTCTCGGCATCAATAGTGGACAAGGACTATATATGTGAATTTTCTAGTTTGGATTGGAGTTTATGGTACTGGATACCTGGTAGTAGACTGTATATATAAGATGTCTTTTTATCGCATGGATAGATGGTTCCTGTGCTGTGCTGTGCTGTGCTCCGGTTCTATGCCCTTAAATCATATCCATCTATTTTATATCCTTCCTTACTATACCTCATTATTCAATATACAATGAACACAATGTGTACTACGGCTACTACCATCCCTCACCCCTCCAAAGCCCGTCCTATCGTCATCATTGGCGCGGGCATTCTAGGTCGCCGCATCGCCGCCGTCTTCTCATCTGCCGGCTATAGCGTGCACATCAGCGATCCATCGCCCTCTGCCCTTGACTCTGCAAGAACTTACATCTCGACGCACATCCACGAGTTCACTACCCATATCCCTCGTCCTTCTTTATCTCCGGGCCGAATCTCAACCTTTACCTCCGTCCCCGAAGCAGTCGCCACAGCCTGGCTCATCGTCGAAGCCGTTCCTGAGATCCTGCCCATAAAGCAATCCCTCTTCGCAGACCTCCACGCCCACAGTCCAGCAGACTGCATCCTTGCATCGAACAGCAGCAGTTACAAATCCCGTCTCATAGGCGGTCATCTACCACTGTCACGACGGGTCCTTCTGCTCAACATGCATTTCACTATGCCGCCGGCTATCCGTACCGTGGAGCTAATGACCTGCGGGGATACGGACGAGCGGGTATTCCCCATGCTCAGTGGGGTGTTGAGTGAGTGTGGAGTTATTCCGGTGACGGCACGGAAAGAGTCCACGGGGTTTATCTTCAATCGTCTCTGGGCGGCGATTAAGCGTGAGATTCTGATGATTTTGGCGGAGGGGGTGAGTGAACCCAAGGAGATTGATCTGTTGTGGAGGGAGATGTTCGGTAGGAAGGAGAGTTTGCCGCCGTGTCGGTTGATGGATGCGGTTGGGCTGGATACGGTGGCTGATATTGAGGAGAATTATGTGCGGGAGAGGGGACTGGATGGACAGTTGACGGTGGATTGGGTGAGGGAGAGATTTGTGAGTGTTGGGAAGGTCGGGAGGAAGGCTGAGGGATTGGGAGGGTTGTATCCTCCTGACTCTACTGAGGACGTGAATGGGGAGACGGAGGGAGAAGGGCCTCTGCTCTATCTTCTTGATGTTGGGTTGGGAGCAAATACACCTGATATCGAGAAGGTTTCTACCGCTGGGAGGATACTGAAGTTCCAGCCGGGCACCACTGGCATGCCCGTCCCCATTATCACAGGCCAGTCTCTCCCCGATGGAATTGACGTGTCCCAGACGGCAGGACGCATTTTCTGGACGAATATGGGGCAGTCGACATCCACGCACGACGGATCCGTGCACTCGGCGACACTAGATGGCCAGAATATATGCACCCTCCTCCCAGCAGGGACAGTGCATACGCCAAAGCAGCTTGTTGTCGACGACACAACGCAACACGTGTATTTCTGTGATCGCGAAGGGATGAGCGTGCATCGGGTGAGGTTTGACGGCACCGGTCATGAGGTTTTGGTACAGACAGGAGCACTTGATAACACCGCCCACCGCCGGGATATGACGCGGTGGTGTGTAGGGATTGCATTGGACCGAAAGAACAGACATGTGTATTGGACGCAGAAGGGGCCGAGTAAAGGTGGGAAGGGCCGGATATTCCGTGCTGGCTTGGACGTGCCGGCTGGACAGACGGCGGACTGTCGGGATGATGCTGAAATGGTGCTGGAGGGATTGCCGGAGCCGATTGATCTGGAGTTTGACGAGGAGGATGGGATGCTGTATTGGACGGATCGGGGGGAGCATCCGTGGGGTTGCTCATTGAATAGGGTCAAGGTTGTTGGCGGTAAGGTGGTGGTGAAGTCGAGGGAGATTCTGGCAAGGCATTTTAATGAGCCTATTGGGTTGAAGGTGGATAGGAAGGGAAGAAAGGTATATGTTGCTGATCTGGGAGGGAGTGTGTATTGGGTTGATTTGCAGGATGGGGAGAAGAAGGTGGTGTGCAGGGATGAGGGGTGTTATACTGGGGTTGCGTTGATTAGTGCAGCAGAGAGGGAGTAGATGCTCATTTGGGGGGTTATATGTTCAATGTGGTTTCGAAGACGATAGACATGTATTTTTGTTTAGTACTCATGTTTATACTAAAATGCACTGACAGCTGCTTTTGTCTATCACTCGTATTATATATATTATTATTAAACTCAACAGACTTTTGCTCTCCTTATATACAGTACAACATTCACTCCTTCATTAAATAGCATCCTTAGCCAACGCACTACTCTCCAGCGCAATAGCCTTGGGCCCAGTATAGCTGCCCTGACGAATAAACCAGAACAGCGCAATGAAAATAGTGAACCCGCCCGTGATCAAACACGTGTAGTTCATCGTCTCAGCATCCACAGGCATCGAGAAGGGGAAGCAGAAGATAACAATGAACACGATCATGTACAGACAAGTCACCGCGTTAACAAGGTATCCCGTGATGCCACTCATCCAGAACCAGCCGCGGGGAATGCCCTGACGACCACGAAGAAGGTGCGGAAGAATAGCAGCGGAATAAGACAAGGTGGTCAGGACGACGAAGGAGCTGACGAAAGCGCTAAATGCAGTGGAGTTACCGACGTAGATGCAGCCGAGGATGATCGCAATCAAGCCGCAGACGAGCACCGAATTGAGAGGGTTCTTGAAGCGGTGGTTGACCCGACCCAGGTAGCCACTGAAAGGAGTAGCGCGGTCGCGCGCCAATGTCCAGAGCACACGGCTGGAGGTGAGGTAACAGCCGACGATGGCGACGAAGAGCGGGAGCATGGAGACGATGATCAGTCCGAGAGAGCCGCCGCGGGTGCCGGTGATTTGGAGGTAGATTTCGGTCAGAGGGAAGAGGTAGGGGGCTTCGAGAACGGCGTTCAGGTCGGTGATACCGTAGAAGATGACAATCAGGTAGAGGAAGGCTGTGAAGAAGCCCATCACGTACTGAGCCAGCATGCCCAGAGGAATGTTCTTCCCCGGTTTGGGCACCTCCTCGGCCAGATGGGAGATGACGTCGGGCGTGCCGACGGCGAAGGCACCGTTCAGCATTCCCAGACAGAAGACGAAGCCGTCGCTACTGTATCCAGCCTCGTTGAGCCAGTCGCGCCAGACGAAGTCGTCTGTGGCGTACGGCTGTCCGTTGACATGGGGCATCACGGCACAGACAATGACGGTGACGAGGAAGCCACCGACAACGAGGAATCCGCCTAGTGATTCTATCATGGGGAGTGCACGATTGGCGAATGCAACCAAGAAGCAGCAGAGAATGGAGCAGATCAAGTAGGCGATGAAGACGTGCCAGCGCTCGATGGTATAGTCGGGGTGGAACAAAGCGTATGCGGACACGACCTGCGTGCCCAGAATCTGTGTCGTCGAGGCAGCACCGAAGATCCAGGCCAGGAAGTTCCACCAACCGGCAAACCAGCCGCAGACGCGACCGTATCTTCCTGCTGTGACGGATGCCCAGTGGTAGACTGCAGAGATCAGTTTCTTGTTCCGAGTGTATGCAAGGTAAAAGACGAACCTCCACCAGATGACGGCATAGACGAGGCCAGTTCAGCGAGAGATGCAGCAATGAACCAGTAGAAGAATGAGGCTGCGATCCTAGAAGAACGTTAGCATTTACTCTGGGGTACAATGACTATGACAGGGAGCATACATCTCATAGATCACACCGGGCGGACCTCCATCATAGATAGCCGTGACCTGAATAGAAGGAAGTGTCAGTTATGAGACGGTCGGAGACAAGCAAATCTAAAGATGACGAGATCTATAGAGCAAACCCAATGGAAGAAGCCACTCACGATACTCCCACCCAGAGCAATCCAGGTGTTTCCGCTGGTCAGAGCCAAGCCACAAATGTTAATGAAGCCAAAGTTGCGCTCGAGCTCCTGTTTATGGCCAGAAGCATTGATCGGCACATCCACAGTGGATGGACTGTCGGAATGTGGTAAATCGGTGGCCACAACACCATCGACCTGCTGCTTGGGCTCGTGCTCGAACTCCATCGTGCTCGTCGATTCCAGTCTTCACTTCAGCACGCAGACATAGAAAAAGACAGGGATGGAGAGATGAGCAGGGACAGATTATGTGGAAAGATCGAACAGGAGCAGCAGCAGCAGCAGAAGAAAATTTTCCGAGCTAAAGCACGATTAAAATGCTGGACTCAGAACCTAAATTGCCATTTAAATGAACTCAGTTTTCCTGCATGACTGATCGTACGACGAGGGGGAAGGCCAGTCACTAATGCATGCGCGATCGGAGGCCAAGAGGCACCGGTTGCCAACGACGGGACGCGATAGTCGAAGTGTGGATGGAACCGACTGTTAGTCCCTGCTTAGTTCAATGCTAGTGGTCGGACCTGAAAGTTTAATTGATGCGTTGTTTAGATTGTCTGGATATGAACTTTGCCTGGAGGCAGGGATCGACATGGTTCCGGGGGTCGGAATGCAGGAGTCAGACGGGGAGAGAAAGGATCTCGAAATTATGAAGGCGAGCTTATCGATCAGGCACGAGGGTCAGGATCGATCGATCTGTTGTTCCTGCATGCAGATAAACTAATTATGCTTTTATCAAGACATTACTCCTCTGTTTCTATTGTTCTTGTCAGAGTACAACCGTATGCGGTCTTGATGCAGCACTACGCCCTCCATATTGTGAATTGAGCTGTGAGAGACGAACTGGTCCAGAGATTTGACCTCACATATTAGATGCAACAAGTCAATAGCACACCGGCAATTATGCTGGCCAGTGATCACTTGCTTCGACATCAATCGAACAGCGAACCCTACATCGCTATCCCTTGCGGACAACTCTGGCGGGAGGTTTTGCCACATCATCCGCGACAGCGGACAAAGCTCATCGACTTGATAAGCTGAAATGCATCAACAGAGATCTTTTATCCCTCGTCAAGTATGATGGATGATACATGCTGATGGAAATGCTATCCGCCCGATCGACTATTCCAAGGTGATATTTCAGCTGCCGAACGGTCGTCCTTCACTCTGCTTGATCTGAAGCCATGGGTATACTCGCTGCTGAGAACTACATTGGCGACCAAGAGATGAGACTCACGAGACTCCTATAATAGACGAAAGTCTGAGCCCACACCAGTCCTCGATCCTCAGGCATTCATGATGCATCCTGAACAGTTGTGATGGCGAGGGAACAACGCACTCAACACCCTACCGGTAAAATGTTAGCCAGCCACTCTCACTGCCAAGCAGTCCAATAAATCCCATAGCGAGGCTAATCAATTTGACACGAAGCTAACCATAAGGCTAGTCTTGAGACCAAAGAGGCCGGTCTGTTTCCACCACTAGACTAGCCCAATCCACCCTATGTAACCGTGAAAGTCTGCCTACAACCGAAAGCAGCACGCACAGCACTACTTATCAACAATCCTCAGCCGATCAACCAGCATCACCACCCTCATCATGATCACACCACTCGCCCATCAGGACCATATATCCAAAGTCTGTTATATCCGTGGACCAACAATCCAAGCCAAGCACCCAAGGGCCGTCCGGACCGAACCCCTGAGCACAGATCAACCCGGGGCAGGATATCCGCTTAGCCAAACCAATTTGTCACCGCGGTCGGCCATCATCCGCGATAACCACTGAACTAAGTTAAAACCACGCATGAAGTTAAGAAGACGACTCCACTTTCAGCCAGGCAACCCTGACAGTGGAGGAACATGATTCGCCCTGCCTCAATGATTTAGATCGTTCGTTAAGCTTGCTAAAACGCTGCGTAAGACAGATGCTGGGCTAGTGGAGTTCACTTATCCTCCGCGGTGGAGACATGAGTGCGTTCCGACACGCTAACATTGAGACTGGTTGAAGTTTAATTCATTGCTTTGGATTCTGGGCCTGGTCTATTGGTGTTTGTGTTCTAATGGCCGGGATGGTCGGATATTGGTTAGCGAGGGTTGGGTCTAGAGCACAGGGCTGTAGGGAGGAGGTCTCTCTGTTGAAAGCTTGTGGAGGTGTGCAGAGATGAGGATTGGTTTAGCGATCGCGGGATTGGATTTGGTTTCTGCAGCTAGGGAGGTCATTTCGGTTAGCTGGTGATTTCTCGAATGCTGTAGAGATACGCTTCTGCTCACTGATTGAGATTCGATGGAATGGCTCTCACAGAGTGAAGTATACCGAGGAAAGCTATTATTATATAGAAGCCGTCAATGACAGACATAAATACTAGTTTTTCAACACGATATATATCATCAACATGATACATCTCACCATCATTCTGCTCCACGTAATCAAATGGATATATATCTGTTTCGATCTACTTGGACATAGGAGTCCTGGCATCGTAACCATCTGCAAGAATTTCAGCACCTCCCTTACACAATGTTTGATGAAGAGGAATACACTGTCGAAGTGGAATCATTCCTCACAATGAAGGCTTTATCACGAGAAAACTGCAAAGAACCAAACGGACCCATTTGCTTAGATCCCCCGGGTGGGAATCCTATGGTGGCTCTATGGCCAGGGAAACAGGTTGTGGGAAGTTCTGAAGCATCGAAATAGTATCTCTGGTCAAAGCTGCTCTTCCCAGATTACATTCAGGGGATATAAACACAAGAGTCAGAAGATAGGCGTTTCATTCCCTCGTGAGGAAGGTCCTGGCGGTGCCCGCAGCATCTTTCAACATGCATCATACTCTTCAATCACATCCCCATGATCAGCACTCGATGCCATGTTCAGCTGGATATACTTTCAGTTCATAGCAGTCTTGTATGACGGAGTTCGCTGGATCATACGTCCTGATTAGATCGTTTCGCTCATCCAGAGATATTGGGCTTTCAAATCATGGTAGTGTATCCTCTTCAGGCTTGCATCTTGTATGAAGACCAAAAGCTCGCGCGGGAGATATCTCTGATAATCACAAATAAATGCTTGTGGTATTCAGACCAAGCTCTGCTAGATGCGAAATAACATGTATAACTTTGAGGTTGGTTTTCATCATGGATACTCCCCTTACTTGGTTTGGCAACACTCGACAAATGACACGGATATCCGTGTTCATATATGGTATAACACTTGGCGAGAATGTGAACAGCTATTCAATCCATTCACGGGATTCAGACCTTCTTGGGATTGACAGGCTGTCTGTCTCATGCAAGGTAAATAGGCGACTGCAATTTGCGCAGGCTAGCTGATATGGGAGACTGCTGAAGATTTCCCTGTTGCTGTTCCACGAGCCTTATATAAATGGCACTACCTGGTAGCTTATCTTTCATAGTGGCTTGGTCGAGGATAGACAAGAATTATTGCAAACGAGGGATGAAATTGATGGCATTTTTGTGCTTGTTCTGGATTAACTATGAGGCAGTGAACAATGGAGCTCTTGATTGATATCGCAATGGTAGAGGTTTGCGCTATTGCGACTCACTATAGACACTGTGACGAGTCCTCGCGTACATTCAGAGTGATTAGCACATGTCTCGCTGGACATATCTCAGCGCCATCTTGCATAAGCGATGGCTGGACAGAGCAACAGTACTATTGAGTGAGAAGTTGCAGTGATCTGAGGCAGGCAAGCAAACGCGTCTAGTCCATGCGTAGGCAGAATACATGTGAATGAAGCCTTTGCAATGGGTGACTACAATGGGCCAGTCGAGACAACGATACCCTGGCAGCCGTTCTGTCAGCCCTACTGTCATGTGAACGACAGTCGATGACATGCCTAGAGACTAGCTGAAGGGCTGTATCCTAGTCTACATCTTTGGGCAGAACACAACGGCGTCATCCAAATCGATTGCCACGATAGCCTACGACACCAAACACCGTGCACGTCCCGATGGATAACAGCTATGGTCATCACCTCCGCGCCATATGTCCTGGCACGGACTATGAACTCTCTCACACCCTGGATGACTTGTCGCAGGTTATCAAAGAGGACATACCCGCGATAGCCCAGGACTCATACGTGTCAAAGACTAGGAGCCAGCCGGATATGTGAACTACCTGGCCGGCATGACTGGACGAGTAACATGCCAGGCAGATGAGCAGCATGCGGCCGGGCAGGTCCGGAGCAGGCTAGCTGCAGGATGCGGGGTATATACACACCCATCAACTGGCACCGGGCCTTGAAGCTTATAGCGGTGACAGCTAGATGTAAGACATCACTCTTGGACGGAACAGGTCAATGCTCAATGAACCTGACCTGGCTGGATCCCGGTATGCTTCCTGCCTTGGTCCCGAGCCCATGGCAGTTCTCAGATGACGCACGGATTGCATACTGGACGGCCGACACGTGTCAGTCTGCCCGCGCGTCTGGATGCGTGCAGATCTAGCTTGTGGTCAATGCCGTTGAGACAAGGCACGGCCAGACTCGGGACATTGACAGTGTAGACTTCGTATCGACAGAAATCGGAACAAAAGAGGGGGCGGTAGTTCACGCGTGACTCAGTATGGCTGCAGACACCCTGGTTGGCAATCTTCCGAGCGCAGCGGTGCTTCTTTGTCAGGCTGAGCCTGTTCGGCCCGGTCGATGGCCATTGTGGTTGATGGATCCATGCTTGACTCCATTGACGAGGGATGAATGTCAGTCAGTCAGCTGTTAATTGGCGATGACAGACTGCGGGGTTCCTCCGATCTTATCTCCAGATACCAGGTATGCAGCAGAGAGATTCTTAGATGTGTTATCGGCCGATAGATACTCCACCGCGCTGGATCATCAGCATTGAGGACAGAACAACTCACCGTGCGGCCCGTAGGTGCATGAGTCCTCAACTCAACAGCAATGCATCCATCCATATCTCACGAAGAGCAAGAGTGGTGATGTCACCTGAGCTAGCGCTAATGGCGGCCAGACGCGGTTGGCAAGTGTCTCTCATAGATGGAAGAGGGGCTGCGGTGAGAATCAAAGAATGAGTGAGGGGTAACTGGAAGTCACCCCGCCATTGACGCTTTGGGCACCAACAAGCAGCCGTAGAGCAGTACAGCCTTGTCTAGACTGCATTCGATGTGGACTGTAGACCCTCTGTTAGTTAGTGACTATTCACCGGTCGCCTGCAGAACAAAGCACGCCATTCAGCCATTTGCCCCTAGCTGAGAGGAACTAAATCGAGTGGATTGATACTGGGTAGATAGACTAGCCACCGCCACAGCGACGAGCAACAGCACTAATCCCTGCCGGTCACGAGACAGATCCAACGCCTGAGGAAACCAACTCGGACTAGTGCTTCCGCGTCAATTCCAAGTAAATTAGTTCACTTCCGATGGCTTGACAAATCCAATATGATAATCCACGGCAAAGAATAGGAGCTCGCCTACGTATCTACCCTCATTTGCCGCCGGAACATCCATCTCGATCTCGATCTAGATCCCGTCTTCTCGGTTGCGGGAATTTACTGTATGTTTCTTGTCAAAGAATCACTGTTCATGTCCGAAGGCGGCGATACTGTCGCCATCAAGGAATAGCGGGGCTCTGGTGGCATTCGTGGCGGGGTACTAGTATATTGCATTCCAGGGAGACAGGGATGTGTCTAGTAGCTTGGATGCATCGTGTCCGTGCTGATGAGTTGGTCACTGGGATTCAGCTTAATTCTTTGGCCATCATCTGGGCAATGGCATGTGATGGTATCTGGTATCGATCCCAGAGATGTGTATTTGCTCTCGTAAGTATACAGGCGGTAATCGATGGCTTCTTATCACCGACAAGACTGTATCAAAGTAACTGAATGATCGTCTCTGCCCTTGAACAATATACAACTAAATATGTATTAGTATTTCGCTTTCTATTCCACCAATCCCCCGGGGAAAATATATCCATACTAGCCTAGATAACACTTCCTAGTTATCACCACTGCAGCCCAAAACCTTCCTTGCTCCTTCACACTCTCATCCTTCGCTAGCTAGCTAGCTAGCTACCTCCCTCCCTCCCTCACAACCAAGTCAGAAGCTTGAGCACAGATACCCCAAGACACCGTGCGCATCATCAAAGCATCATTTCGTACCTTTTAACCTTCCCGAGATGCGAAGAGAAAGGGTAGTAGATTGGGCAGTAGTGGAAGGTTTTGATAGCCAGCCTTAATCGTATACCTTTAGGTTTTGACTTCGCTTGGGGGAGGGCGGAAGGGAACTTTGAGGCTCTAGGTGCAGTGATCAGCATATTCCTTTCCACTGGTCAGTAGAAGGTTGCTTTATTGAGCGCCAGCTTTGGTTTTCGTACTTTATTTATGCAAATGGTGTGTGGTGTGGTGAGGGGGGTTGGGTAGGTTTGAGATGTGTACAGTGTAGTCAGTCAATTTAGGCGGGTTAAACTGTTACTGGTAGTAGTAGTAGTAGTGCTTGTGTTTATTCTATTTGCGAACGACTATTGTTGTTTAGGACTTAGGAGCATTAAGTTATAGTTTTTCTGCTACTACAGAGTATTACTATCTGAACTAATTCATATCGTAGTCGCGTTGGAGGGGTAACAGCCTTGATTAAGTTCCATCTCAAGCAAGTTGTATATATTTGTGCTGCGAACCGTTAATAGTGCCAGTGCATATGTATGCACAAGTGCAAGTCCCCTGCTTAGTTGATATAGGTTACTATGCATCCAAATGGAGAATTAGTAGGAATTAGAATGTATTCCATCTTCTCCCAGACAAGCAAGGGAACGTTAATCCAGGTCTACTGTGAAGGACACTGAAAGCCAACCGACCTAACCCGATCAGGATCCGGATGCATCGGATGAAGCAGCGACCCAATAATTGGGCTGCAGTTCTGCAGCGGACTAAAATCTCCTTGTGATGGTTACAAAAAGACCCCCCAAAACAGAATGAAATATTCGGCATACGTTAACCTCAAAACAAGATGGTGTTTCACCGTTAGAAGAAACAACAGCCAAGCACATACGTATACTCGACTCTATTTTAAGGTTGTAAACAACAAACAAACATCCACGAGTGGTACGAAAGTCAACCCAGACTACGCGGTCCCAGTCTCCATCGCAAACAATGGTTCGCTGCCCCGGCACTGCCTATCTACAGAGCAGAGGACTTATCTTAGGCTGGTCTGGTCTGGTCGGCTCGGCTGTGTCTAGTAACTTTAGCCTAGTGGCAGTGAGTTGTGGCACGTATGCAACATCCACTTTTCTACTGATCGTATCATGTGGACGGTTGGCCCTGGCCCAGACATCCACCGCCAGTGATCTTCGGATCATCGTTGTTCATCGCCCCGAATATTTGCCTTCGAGGGGGCCGGCCGGGCAGGCAATTCCTCGGTGAGGGGCAATTCTCGGGCATGGAGGCTTCGACGAGGGTTCGATGAGATTGCCTGTTTGGGTGGGATCGACGTTGAGCTGTCTGTCCGGCTCTGGGTTGAACCGTGGTTCGCGGTTGGGGAGGATGTCGGGCGACGCGGATGTGGTAGGGTTTGGAGATGCCGAGATTTAACCACGTCTCCTTCTCGTGTGGTTGAGGATGGGGGGAAAGGGACTCGTATACAGTATGGTACCCGTGTTATTACTGATGAGGTGGATATGATTGGTTGATAGTTCCCAACCGTCCAAGAGACGTTGTTTTTGTTTTGCTCTCTTCGTAAGGAAGCTTGATGATAAGGGTTCATCTCGAGATGGGAGGGATGTACCTGGTTGCTGGGACAGGATGAACAGGCCCGTCGGACTCCTAATCTGATGGATCGACTGTTCTTGATGCTTAGCTTGGCGCTTAAACACGGAGTCACCTCAGTTATCAGTTCCCAACGCAGGTGCCTGCTCTGAGTTACACCCGTGTTTGAAGTCTAGCGGTCGATCCGGCGAAGCGCTTAAGCGGCCTGCCTCACGATCGTATCGAATCGCCTCGAAATTGAGATGCGAGCACATTTTCCAGGTGCTTCCATATAACAAACAGCGGTTATAGTTCCCAACTGGCCATAATCCCTGCTCGGCAACCAAACCATCGTCGTCATTTCCTAAGCTGGACAAATGAAGCAGCTAAAGTTCCTGGGTACCTCCTTCGAGCAGGGGAGGGATCCTGGATAGTCAGGTACTAGGTACATCCTGCCACCGCCTCGCACCCGGGCTAGAGCTGCAGCGGCAGGGATGTGCCTCGAGGATAGTTCACGGCCAGGCTGTACGGTGCATGTAAGTCCGCGGATGTCTTACATCCTGAGCTGCACGTCTGCACCAACCAGCAGGCGGCCTGTCAGGAGTGGGATCCTCTACCGATTTAGACTCACCGTAGCGGCTGCTAGACTAAGGCCGACTAGAATATTCGAGGCGGGTTTCAGCTGGGTATAGCACCGAGTTGCACACCGGGGCAGGCAATCAAAATACCGACTTGCCTCGGTCGTGTGCCGCCATGAATAATTTGACAGGCCCAAATCCACGAGGCCAGCCCAATCATCACGGCTTCAATAGTCAGGCGCATCCACCACGGGCGCAGGGGAAGCCGAAGAAAGTCGACAGCGGCAAGTCAAAAAGGCTCAACGGCCGAGGTGCACCGGAAGCGCTAACCCGAAGCGGTACCGAATGTGTCTACACGCGACGCGGTTTGTTGTATCTGTTACATAATCTCCTCGAGGCAGTTTGCCCGACAAAGACACAAAGTAATGAAAGTTATAGTACTACAGTACTTACTAGTAGAGACCGCCCTGGAGAGGCGCCTGGTTCGGGGACTGTCCGTGCTGGCTTGAAGGGGCACTGACCAATGGCAACGTGGCAAGTCCATTTGGACCAATCATAGTCCAGCGATAACGAGCTGCAGGAGGACTCCAATCCGGAGGCGAGGTTCAAGGGATCCACCAGCTTTGGGAAAAGCGGTTCTCCAGTTGATTGGTTTCCACTCCCACCGGTGCAAAGGCCCCATTCTGAGCAGCCATCTATCCAATCCAACTCAAACCCAGTCCATGCTTTCCGTTCCATCTCTGTCCCCTTCACCACCCTGTTTTCTTATCCGATCGGATTGATTGGCACGGGAGACCAGTCGGACACAACGGTCGGTCTGTCACCGCCAGAAAGACGTTGGACTTTTGATGGAGTCTTGCTTGCAAGGGGATGGGGATAGCAGTGGATGTATGTGTGGATGTGTCAATAGTAGTGTACGAAGTTAGTAACTGCACACTGACTCCCCTCCCCGTGATCATTCACCACTGGAGATGGATTGACCATTGCTACTACTTCCGAGGCTTTGGGAAGGGAACACCCATGTACGGGAGAGTAGCTGGTCTCGTGAACTCTTCCTAAGAGAGCAAGTCATCGCGGTCAAGGCGGCCAGTGGGTCTCTACCTCGGGTGGAGTCCGCTTACCAATGAGAGGCCACCCCATTTTGATTTGATGGGAGATTCACCGGTCGAGCGTTCCGTGGTCTGTAGCCGTCGCCCAGAAACGTCTCTCTCTGTGTGTGTCTGTCTCTCCCTGTCTCTCTTTCAGCTGCGACTATTACAAAGTAGTCTATCCGATGGCGGTTGGAGACCGGCTTAGGTGTCCGCTTTTTTTTAATGGAGAAAGCGGACCCTCATTTATGATTATTATTGTGGTACCTTACACAGTAGACTCCCGTGCTTACAGTACAGTTAGTGATATTGGCAGTTGGTGGGTTTTGGATGAGGAGAATAATGGGGACGACTGTGTACATCGTGAGGAGGAGTGGGGGAAGACAATGGAGATCGCTCAAAGAGGAAAGTTATCAGATGCGGGCATTAATCCATTTTCGATGATGTTACCGTGTTCCCAGTACGTGAGGCCAATAAACCTGTTGCCACCAGACCGGGATGCATACTTGATTGCCTCAGGGTCGAGGGTTGGAGAGATGATACAAGGTTGACTCTGGGCCGCCCTGTGCATGCCGCGGGGATGAATGAATCATCGATGGGCGGTATGGAGGGGAAAAAGATACGGAAGATCCTCGATCGAAGGAATGCCCGGTGCGGGTGGGAAAGCAAGAGGCGGTCAAGGAAGGGAGGGAGAGGGTGTGTGTGTATGGTTGTTGTCATCATGACTTTCGGCGGAAGGGGGGGAAAGAATGAATGGATATCGAGTGGTAGTGACTGGTTGGAGGTGCAGCCATCCTCCAGTCTGGATATTACCGTGGACGGGCAGCAGGAGTAACACCGCATTTGTCCATCCCACCCACCCGGTACGAATGTCATGAATCTGCCAAGAACCGGGCAGAAGTAGATAGATGGATGGATGTATTACTTCTTTCATTTTCATATGACTATCTCGGAGTTAATGTCTGTATACAAGGTCGCTAGTATATTGCGTCTCTCGTCATCATTATCCCCATCATCATAATACCAACTATTAAGACAAATCAGAAACACTCACCAGAGTAACACTCCGGCGTAGTATCCGATAATCGTCTAAATCCCGGCTTGGAGATTATCTTTCTTTTCTCAGGGCGGCCTCGGTAAAATGCCGTGCTGGTTTGGGGATAGTCTAACCTGAATCCGTCCGATCTGCTGTTACGGATTGGTAACGCCGGACGATCGGGAAGTCCGTCCAGTCCAAAAACTCCTGGATTTTCCCTCCAGTCCTCGGCTGCGGATTCGTCAGGGGAAAGGAATCATAGTCGAGTAAGAAATATGTATGGGAAAAGAAAAAGAAACATGAACAATATGAACTCTCAGCAAGTCACGATCACATTCTTATGACATCTTGCAGGGGAAAAGGGATGAGGCAGAGCAGGAGAATATTATCCGAAGAAGCAAATAATACTCCTCTCCCCCCAAAAAGTAAAGTAACATCCAATAGTAGTAGATACATCCAGTAAAAGTAAGTAATTGCCCCCCCTGTTTTACTTACTACTGTGTAGGCAGGAAAGTAACTTCAGTCATCGTCACGATCAAGCGTAACTTTCTGGGTGTGAATTGAAGGTCGCCTCCGATCCTCCAACGGCTCCACTCCCTGCCTTTCTTCGGGACTTTCTAGCCTCAACCTAAGCCGCCGTCGGAACTACCTATCGAGTCCAAGCAGACGAGACGGCGCTGCTCGTCGGGTTAATTTAGCGTGTTCAAAGGATGATGATAATTATTATTATCATCGGGGTCTCCATCCACTAGCGCATCTCCACAATGCATGGCAAAAAATCGCCCATTCCCTATTGCCCATTTCCCATTTTCCCATTTTCCACCCCCCTCCCATCCCCGTCCGGCGGATGCCACTTAATAATTCATTCATTCCTGCTGGGAGTGCCTGTGTAGAGTCTCGCTCTCTTATTAGTAGCCCTTCATCGCCCACCATTATCACCTGCTTCTCCCCCCTTCCCCTTCACTCGTCCCGATTCGTTTCGAGTACCACCCACCACACTACTATTACTTACTGATCTCATCTCAACAACTCACTTTCTTATTACTACTCACTTGAACCCGACTATCTCACCCCAC
Organism: Aspergillus welwitschiae; assembly: GCF_003344945.1. Taxonomy (NCBI): domain Eukaryota; kingdom Fungi; phylum Ascomycota; class Eurotiomycetes; order Eurotiales; family Aspergillaceae; genus Aspergillus; species Aspergillus welwitschiae. Next base: position 128,074 of record NW_020798699.1, read on the forward strand.
GCGGTTCGCTTGTGCTGCAATCTGATTCCCTGGATCGATCTTCTCTATATCGCCTATCTCCAGATCCCAGCGTCATCGCGAACTTTAACCCACCCTTCTCCCGCTTGCCACTGCGATGCCCTTCTGGTTCCATCCAGCTACTCTGTCAATGGCCATTAACTGATCTAATCCTATCTGGTTACTGTTGGCATCATAACCCATCAATTCACTCGACACCCTGCTGCTAGCGATAATTCATAATTCCCTCAACACCCGCTGCTATTAGTACCTGGTCTACTGTCACCTCATCTTCCATTTTGACTTCCATCCTCTCAACCACTCTCCACTCTACCAACACTTGACAACCAACCTCTCCTCCACCATCCACTCAAATCTCTTTCTCAATATTTCAACACCCTCTGATATCATCTCAAATGGCTACCCACGTTGTGACTGCGACTACTACTGCCCCTGCTTTCACTGGCAAGCAAATCTCCGTCTACGGTCACCCTTCTCCTGTCAACTCGGCCGAGACCTCTCCCGCAAATAACTCTCCCACTTCTCCTCGCTATCAGCACTTGCCGCTTCAGTCGAAGCAACTCCGTCCCCTCAAGGGTCCTCTCTACGTTCCTGCTGCCTTGCGCCCCACTGAGCGTCCCCAGAAGGCCTCTTCTCCCCCGACTCCTCCCCGCAGCGTTCACGGTTCTCACGGCTCTCTCGACAGCCTGAACGAGGGCGAAGTTGGTGCACCTGTTACTCGTCGTTCGACCATGGAGAGCTACAACAGCGGTCCTGCTGTCAGCAAGCTGGCAGAGGATGAATGGATGAAGAATGAGCACCTGGGCGAGGTCACTGGTCTTCCCACTCGTGATCACTGGAAAGTAAGTGAAACCACTACTTCAGTCCCTTCTTCCCTGGGTGGACGCGTCTACTATATAGTGTTGTCATGGCGCAAGCCGGGCTCCGGGTCGCGCCATCATTGCGTTGCGCGATATCGCGTGATTGCCATGACGACATCCAGACAGCCTCACAACAATCACCCCTTGCAAAGAAGTGAACTTGTGCTAACAAAACCTCCCAACAGGCGGACTCTGCTTCCCCCAACTGCGACTCTCCTACCTGCCGCTCCTCTTTCGGTCTCTTCCTTCGCCGTCACCACTGTCGCCATTGCGGCCATGTCTTCTGCTCCTCTCACACTCCTCATGTCGTCCCGCTTGATCAGAATGCTCGCTTCCACCCTGATGGAGTTCCATCCCGCGCATGCGACCTTTGCTGGAGCGCCTACCAGCGCTGGGAAGAGTCTCGTACGGAACGCCTCAGCAAGATCCAGAGCCTGCTCGACGCCCAAAGCAGAGCCTCCGACAGTGACAATGAAGATGATAATACCGCCTCCGACCGCTCGGATATCTCGCCGGACGAGAATGCGAAGCCCGCCCTGACCGGAGTGTTGGCCCAGAGCACCGAGATTGCCGCCAGCGTTCCTCGTGGCTGGAACTGGAGCACCTTCTAAACCATTACGACAACTACGGCTGATGAACACCATGTCCATACCACCCATGTCCATTGACACTGACATTGGGAAGCAACTTCACTTCGTACATACCTGTTTTAGAACATATTTTCTGTCGCTTTTCTTTTCTTCGATCTGTTTTACACCGCGTGGGTTTGTTTTCAACGGTTTCGGTCATTGCTTGGAGTTTTCTCGGATGAATTGCGGATTAATGGCTAATGGGCTTCACGGGAGTTCGATTTCGTTTTCTATTTGTGAGCTGCGACAGATCGTCGACAGAGATGCGGGGGGCTTCTTTTCTTAATCTTGTTCTCCTTTTACTACTCAGGATACCCCGTCATGGTTGCTTATGCGCGGCGATCTCTTTGTTGGTTCCTTGTTTTTCGCTTCGTTTTCACGGTGTGTGAAGTTTATGAGTTGTGGAGTTTGACATCATCATGATATGCAATAGACTTTATCCAACCAACCTCTATCCCTGTAGCCCTATCTACCCCCACATGTATGTAGATCAAACCCTCCCATCTCCCATCTTTTCATATATACATCACACACAGTACCTCCTACGGAGAAACGACAGAAATCCTCCTCCACATCCCCACATGCTCAATCCCCTCCTCATCCCACCTCCCCAGCTCCTCATCCGTCTCAAACCCCAACCTTTGATACATCCCCTCAACCTGCACCTGCGCATGCACCAACACCAGCCCCTTCCACTCCACCTCCGTCCCAGCAACACTCTTAAACGCCCCCTCAATCTCCCCCCGGTTCTGCGCCGCCCACTTCAGCGTCTCATCAACCAACACCCGTCCCAATCCATACCCCCTCCACTCCTTCACCACCGCCACCCGTGTCAATTTCACGTATGGCTCGCTTTTCAGATCCCATTCGGGTAGACTGGATGCTGTCTCAGGATGGGTGAGGATCTCGTGCGGTGCATGTGGGGGTGGGACGAGGCGGATTACGGCCACGGGGGTGGGTGTGGGATTGGTGTCCTGATGGTGGGCGTAGACAACCCATTGCCAGCTGCGCGGGTCATCCGAGTCGATTTCGCTCTCCGGCGTGCAGTTTTGTTCGTGGATGAAGACGTCGCGCCGGATGACAAGGGCGGTGGTTAGGGGGTCCGTGGGGGTGGTGAGGGTTGTGGTTGGTGGGGGGACGGTGAGTTGTGTGGTGGAGGGGGGTGGGATGAGGGTTGTTGTGAAGGTTGGTTTGGTTGATGGAGACATTGTCTTTCAAGGGTGCAGAGGTGGTGGGTTTGGAGAGGTAGGTGAGATTGTAGATGGAGGGATGAGTGTGGGATGCGGATGGGGGATAAGCGGGTTTAAGTATAGATCGGACGGAGATGCGGAGATAAGACTATTCCATTATCAGTTTGCGTTGGATTCGGGTTGTGGATGAGGGGGTCAGATGCGATAGGGTTCAACATGCTTACCGTATTATTATGGTGGTATCTAGTCTTAGTGATATAGATAGAATTTCAGTATTTATGATGATTGTTTGTTTGGTACTCAGTTCTCGAAAATGAGTGTAGTTCATCACCTCAGCTATTATCTTACTATCACCTCCGATAGCAACGAACCAAACAGTGCAAACATCAAGTTTTCCTTTTCCATCGCATCGCAATAAAGTCATCGCAACAAACTCCACCATACTACCATGCAATAACCACAACTGTTCACCATCATGTCCCTCTACTACGACGCCGTGTCCATCCTCACGGCCCCCTCCACCTCCGGCGGCTCCTTCAAATCCCGCATCTACAACGCCCGCAACATCAAATCCGCCCCGGCGCAAATCTACGCCTTGATCATCGAAGCCTCGAAATGGGACATTCTCCTCAAGGAAGTAATAGAAGCAGCAGGGATCCTCAAACTTGAACCGAAGGTACATACCTACCTACCTACACCCATCCCTCCCAGCTCCACACCATCCATTCATGAGAATACTAACTAACCAAGCCCCCCAAACATCACAGTTAACTCCCCTCCTCTCGCTCCTCCTTGTCCACGACCACCTCCTCGCCAAATCCGGCCTCGCCGCAAAAGCCACACACCCCCTGCGCCAAACCATCGAGCGGCACAAGACCCGACTACGCGGCGAATTCACCAAAGCGCGAGTGCGGCGCGGATGCGCCACGATCCCGGAGCTGAAAGATGCCATCGCGCGGGAGAAGCTCGCACTACAGGGCGCAGCAGGCCTATCAACAGCAATCTATCCGCGCTGGGTGCGCGTGAACAACATCCGAACGACAATGGAGAAGCAACTCTCCACTACGTTCGCAGGCTACGAACAGGTCTCGTCATTAGCGGAGTTGACTCTCCCGAAGAGGATGGTGCTCGACCCCCATGTCCCGGATTTAATTGCCGTTGCGCCGGGAGTGGAGTTTACTTCGTCGCCGGCATATAAAAACGGGGAGATTATCTTACAGGATAAGGCGAGTTGCTTCCCGGCGTATCTCCTTGTTGGGGATGAGGATGAGGGGTGGGACACTTCCAAAGGACTGTTGGACGGATGTGCTGCGCCGGGGAACAAGACGACGCATATGGCGTCGTTGTTGGCTAAGCAGCAACATACTCATCAAAATAAGAAGGGGAGAACCGCAAATGGGACTTACCACATCTTCTCAATGGACCAATCGCCCATCCGAGCAAAAACTCTCCAGAAGATGGTCTCCACCGCCGGCGCAGACACCATGGTGACTGTCCTCCCGGGGCAGGACTTCCTCGCTCTGGATCCGACCGATCCCCGATTCGAGAACGTCTCAGGCTTGCTCCTCGATCCTAGCTGCTCAGGAAGTGGGATCATCGGTCGGGACGACGTGCCCAAGCTAACGCTCCCTGAGTCTACTACCTCCTCCTCGTCTTCCTCCACTGGGAAAAAGCGCAAGCGCCGCGCCAACGACGAGGACGACACCCACGGAGGAAAGAAACCCCCCACAGAATCCCCCTCGGCAACAGACGAAAACGACGTCCCAGTGACCGGAATGACCGAGGAGCGCCTCATCAAGCTATCGAATCTGCAGACGCGGATTGTCGAGCACGCGCTGAGTTTCCCTGCCGCGACGAGAGTCACGTATAGTACGTGCTCGATCCATTTGTTGGAGAACGAGGCGGTGGTTTCGAGGATCTTGGCGTCGGAGGTGGCGAAAACGCGCGGGTGGAGGGTTCTGAGGAGGGATGAGCAGCCGGTGGGGATGAGGAAGTGGGTGCATAGGGGGATTAGGGAGGAGAGGGGGGTTGATGGTGGTTCTGCTGCTGCTGCTGCTGCTACTACTGTTGATGGGGTTGGGGCTGAAGTGACGCTGTCGGATGAGGAGTTGGAGGGATGCTTGCGGTGTTGGCCGGGGGATGAGGAGGGGACTGGGGGTTTCTTTGTTGCTGGGTTTGTGAGAGATGGGGATGAGGATGGGGAGAGTAAGGAGATTCAGGATGAGAAGGTGGATGCGGATGAGGACGAGGATGAAGAAAATGGGGAGGACGAGTGGGAAGGATTCTCGGATTGAGAGTCATGAGTCTATCATAAAGTAGAGTAAACGGACATGTACAGCATTAAAAGCAAAGTAATGTATAGGTATAGAACGATCAAGACGAAAGGAACTTCCTCTGCTTATTGCGCGTCCTTTGCAACGTAAACACCTCCAACTTCACTGCAATCATGACGATATCCATCCCATCTCCCTTGGCCCTCGGTTGCATGCACAGCCGCCACTGTCCGTTGCGCACAATCCATGGACGATTAATGGAAGCCTCTTCAACGCGCTTGCGCTTCCTCGACGGCTCCTCCAACAAACTTTCCGACCCCGACATGCTCTCCCGGAGAATGTCGGGGAAATACTCCCTTTCCCCATCGACTGTCATGTCGGTATCCATGGAGAGAGAGGCCCACAGACGGTCTTCCGGTGCACTCTCCTTTTGTCCCGCTGGTCGGTTCTGGTCTCCCTTCTTGCCCGCTATCACCTGCAGAAGGCTGCTCACGCGGGCTTTTGTGGCGCCCAAAAAGGTGGGACGTCTGCTGGTGATGTCAAGGATGGTGCTTTCGTCCCCTATCTCGAGGATCAGATCGTACTTCTTATCATCGACAAACGGGCGAGAGTAAGTGACCAAGGCTGCAGACATGGCGTCAGCCTGACTGTGGCCGGGAGGAAGAGGGATGTCGTCTACGTCGATGCCCGACCGACGGACGTCTTCGAGACGGATGACAATCTCGTCCCGTTTGCGGATCGGATTGAAGCTGATATGGTGTGGTATGAGCTGCTGCTCCAGGCCCCGCAGATGGAAGTAGCGGCAATCCCGCAGGAGCTCTGCACGATGCGCTTCGTTTCGAATATCCAGAGGATATCCGCGAAGGAGATGGAGGAGCTGCGCAAAGACCTCCCCCGAGCGGCTGGGGACGCTGGGTGGGGTGATGGCTGGAGGTCGTAGGAGGCCTTGACGGTCCAGCCCGGGAAATACTTCCAGTGGCGAGGCGAAGAAGGCGGCGAATCCCAGTGTAAAGAAATTCGGCGAATCCCCTGGGCTGGAGAAGATATCGCGAGGAATCTGGAAGTTGTGGCCGCCAATACGGATGAAGATCTCCGACTCGAACAGCTGGGAGATCAATCGAGGAACTGGTAGTGTCAGTACTTGCTTTCTCAATGATGTGAAGGGCGTGGGTCTCCTACGGCTATAGAATTGGGCATCCGCGAAGAACTTGACGAACTGCGGCCCATCTTTGGGCTGTATATGGTAGCCTAGTTGCCGACAGTTAGTTGCGACGCTGCAACTCTGCGAGACGTGCTGCCTACCTTGCAGATGCCTGGCAATCTCCTGAAACGTGGTAGGATCCCGGTCGATATATAGGGTCCTGACATTGGAGCTGTCTCCGTTCAGGCGAAGCTGTTCTTCGAAGAAGCGGGAAAAGTATGACGGGGCTCCAGAAAATTTAGCAAGGAACAGCATGAGGACGACTCATTGGGGTCGACTGACCATCGGAAGCAATCGAAGCTCCCGAAAGACGGAAGAGCTCAGTTCCTATCTGGATTGAAAACACCTTCTCTAGAGGAAGGGTGCATTTGGGACGCCCATTGCTGGGAGATTGACTTAGCGTCGGTCGACCAACTTCACTCGACATTGTGGACTGTGAAGATGATCTTCCGAGGATAGAGGCCTCGTTGGGACTGAATCAGACGTGTTCAACCCACGCAGGCGTAAATGCTCAACGTGGAATGTGCGGCAGGTATGACCGGGCCTGCAGGGGGTTCCTCTATCCAAGATGCACGGTCGGATATAGGAGTGGCCTCTCCAGGAGGTCTGTAATACAACGGTCTCGCTTCTCAAAAGATGTATAGTAAAATCTATAAGGAAATGGAACCACAAAGTCACAATTTGGAGTTGTTGTGCACACGGTCGACTGCTCCCATTCGGACCAGTTCTGAACAAGAGAAATTGATGATTTCAGTCCAGCTCAGGAGGACAAAGACGACAGTTATATGCAAAAATCTCAGCCGTGAGCTGGCGAGAGCACCAGTTGAATCACATCGTGATCCAACAACAGCCTGGATGTCTGGCAGCGGAATCAGCCAGAGTTACGCGCTCGGAGGTTCGGCGCGCGCATTCCGGGGATGGGATTGTCACGCACAGCGGTTAACTTTGGCTTCTGTCTGCTCGCTGTGAAGGCAGGGTGTTGGACCAGGGATATGTTGGAGTTTGATTCAACGGATATCAGAGCAGCAGGAAGGCTGGAGCAATCATGATGGAGTGCAGCGCCTTGTCCTCGCAAGCCACCCGTGGATGTACCGCGGAAGATGCCATCCCCAACGGCGTGGAGGACTCACACCCCCTCACGACATGGTGACGAGAATACTTGAAAGAGTTGCTGGGGAGGGAAGCGTACAAAGTACTTAGTCAAGCATAATATTAAGGTCAATCAAGCTCGGAACTGGCATGCGCGGTTCACATGGCAATTGACTGCAAGCTGCCAACTGCCTTGCCGACGAGTGCCATTCCCCGCACCCCCCAAAAAAGGCTCCTTCTTTCACCTCGGTGGATTTGCAACATCCCCTCAGCCAACCAGCAGAACTTACAGCCTCAACATCTGCTGATGGCTCCTAATTCTACTCCATATAGACTTTCGGATGGACCCACTGCTCCCCATCTCAGCTCTCCTTTTCTGATGTGCCTCGGGTGCCGTGCGCTGATCATCACAACGCCCACAATCGCCAAAAATATGGGGAGCACCCCGTGTTCGCCGGGTTTGGGACAAACGGTTCCCGGGTGCCTGGCGCATTTAGCTCTCATCGATCGCACTTTCCGACTGGCAGCACGACTGGCTTAGCCACTTGGCCTCCCCTCCTTTCGCAAGCATTACTTCTCTGGGATTTACCTACGCCTGGGTGGGCTGCTCACACGGCTCGTCTTTCTCCGCTATTTGAAGGGGCCGAATCCATTAGCAGCCGTGGGCCATCTCTGCTCCACTCGGGTTCCTGTTGAACATGGTTGCTGGTCATCTTCAATACCCTCATTGATCTTATAGATACCTTCTATACCTATATCGCTATCCTAGCAGGTGAACCACGCACACACCATGGCTGAAACAGCCTCTCACTACGTTCCTCTGGACGTGCCACTGCCTCCAGTCCCATCCACCAAGATCTTCACAGAGCAGCAATGGACCACTCTGCTGTCGTTGGCGGACACGGTCATTCCTTCAATCCGGAGTCCCAGCGCATACAAATCACCCTCCACTAAGGTTATACCGCACTCCGAACTGAACAGATCTCTGGCAACATTGACTCAAAGCATTCGCTCCCCGGACGCTGGCACCATTGCGGCACAGTACCTAGAGGAAGACGCGTCGTCGAATCCTCTGTTCCGGGAAGGCTTGCAGCGCCTCTTCTCCCAATATGTGCACGACGAAGGGAGAAATGGCCTGGGGTTTATCCTCAACGCTCTCAAGTGCGTATCCAATCTTAGACGTGGCATCAACAGCCAAAGCTAACATGAGAATAGTACTCGGGCGGGATCACTTCTCCTGACAGGATCCGTTACCCCGATCCATGAACAACCGTTGCACGTTCGGGAAGAGATCTTCCGAGGATGGGAGACTTCTCGGCTGAGCCCGTTGCGAGGTGTCTACAGGGCTTGCACTGGAATGTTCAAGCAAACCTGGGTCAAGTTCAGCCCAACTCTTGCTCCTGTACTTGGGTTCCCAAGGGTGCCAGTGCACGGCAAGCCTGCCGATGGTTTCAAGCACACCTTCCTCCAATTCCCCCCCGCTGATGAGCCGGAGACCATTGAGACCGACGTCGTCATCGTTGGTAGTGGTTGTGGTGGTAGCGTGGCTGCGAAGAACTTGGCTGAAGCAGGCCATAAAGTCTTGGTCTTGGACAAATCCTATCACTACACGTCAAATCACTTTCCCATGAACTTCAACGAGGCTTTCACTAGCATGTTCGAGTCAGGAGGTGCCGTCGTGACGGATGATGGCTCGATGGCTGTGCTGGCTGGTTCAACCTGGGGTGGCGGTGGCACCGTCAATTGGTCCGCTGCCCTGCAGACGCAGAGTTTTGTACGCGAGGAATGGGCGAAGAACGGCCTGCCTTTCTTTACCTCGATGGAATTCCAGAATTGTATGGATCGTGTTTCGGACCGGATGGGGGTCGACGTTGAGCATATAAAGCATAACAAGACAAATCGCTTCATTCTCGAAGGGGCCCGGAGGATGGGCTACTCTGCTAAGACGGTGCCCCAGAATACGGGCCATGGTGAGCATTATTGTGGCTACTGTACGCTCGGCTGCCACTCGACAGGGAAGAAGGGCCCCACGGAAACTTTCCTGGCAGATGCCGCGACAGCCGGCGCAACCTTCATTGAAGGCTTTCGTGCAAACAAAATCATATTCACGGACACTAAAGATGGCCAGGTAGCGTCGGGGGTCGAGGGGGTGTGGACATCCCGGGATGCATACCTAGGCCGTTCAGGTGCAACTGCAGTAAAGCGAAATGTCACCATCAAAGCGAAACGAGTTGTGGTCTCTTGCGGCACTCTGCAAAGTCCTTTGCTGCTCCTGCGCAGTGGATTGAAGAATCCCCACATTGGCCGGAACCTCCACCTCCACCCTGGTAAGATGCGTCCATTCGGGAAATGGTGCACGTGCTAACGGTTTTCACAGTTATCATTGCGGGTGCAGTGCTGGAAGAGGAATTTCGCCCTTGGGAAGGTGCTGCCCTGACAACCGTTGTCAATGAGTTCGAGAACCTAGATAACCAAGGACATGGGCTTAAGATCGAGGCCTTGTCAATGGTGCCCGCAGCTTTTCTCCCTCTGTTCCCCTGGAGGAATGGTCTCGACTATAAGCTCTGGGTGCAGAAATTGCCCCGCATGGCTGGTCTTATCATGCTCGCTCGCGATCAAGGCTCCGGTCGTGTTTATCCCGACCCAGGTGATGGACGAATTCGCATTGACTATACTGTTTCACCTATGGACCGTAAGCACATTGTCGAAGGTCTAATCGCTAGTGCAAAGATGGCATACGTTTCGGGTGCAAAGGAGTTTCACACTTCCTGGCGCGAAGTGCCCCCGTTCATCCGCCCTACCGATTCCGACACGGAGGATGCAGAGGGCGCCAACAATGCAGCCCTTCAAGCTTGGATCGCGGAAGTGCGTCGCAAGAAACCCGCTGATCCGGAGCGAACCATGTTTGCTAGCGCGCATCAGATGGGGACGTGTCGAATGGGCAAGTCGCCGAGGACCAGTGTGGTGGATTCGGACTGTCAAGTCTGGGGCACCCGGGGTCTGTATGTGGTGGATGCGTCCGTCTTCCCCAGCGCCAGTGGCGTCAACCCCATGATCACCAACATGGCCATTGCCGACCGAGCCAGTCGAAACTTGGCCCGATCAATGCGGAGGGGCGATCAGAACTTCCATGCTCGTCTGTAATTGCCAAAAGGTATACGTTGCTTGCATCCTTCTGCTCGTGCAGCAAGCCCTACCTGTTGTTCTGTTCATACATCTGTACCAGACACATTCATAGCAGGGCTGCTGGTTGTGGCTGGACCCATAATGGTATATATCGCTAGCAGAGAACCAATACATTGTTAGTTCATTTGATCACAGTCAACTTGCATTGCTTTTTCCTAATTAAGTCAAATCATAAGTCATGATTGCGGACCTGCCCCAATCCATTCCTTCCCTTAGTTCTCAGGCTCCTTCCTCTTCTCCACGAAGACCTTAGGACCAAATGCCTCCTTGACATGCTCACTCTCAATAACGCGCTCATACCAAGCCACCACACCAGGATACTCCTTCCTCATCTCCGCATCAATGGCCATCGAGAACCCCCAATACAGCGCCGCGGCAACACTAATATCCGCCAAGCTCAACTTCTCTGTTGCCACCCACGTCCTCTCCTTAAGCCTGTTCTCCAAGGCCCCCAGCGCGCGAGTCAATTTCTCCAGTCCACTCTTCTCTGTCGCCTCATCGTACGCCTTGTACCCGATCCGCCACAGCACCATCGAAGTCACCGCGCCCAGCACCTCCCCGTCCGCGAAGCAGATCCATTGACGGATCAGAGCACGTTCAGCGGGAGTGCTGCCGACCAATTGACCTGCCGCGGGACCGCTCTCGGCCACATATTGTGTGATGGCGTCGGATTCGGCGAGGCAAGTGCCGTCGGCGCCTTCGAAGGCGGGGACCTTGCCCAAGGGGAATTTGCTGAGGAAGACAGGGTCGCGGTTGGTTTCGCCCATTTTGAAGTCCGCGACGGTCAGGGTGAGGTTGTTGAAGTTGGCGGCCGCTTGGGTCTATGTTTAGGGGTTGGTTAGTTGGTGGTGATGAGTGAAGGGAGGGGTGGTGAGTACCTTCATGACCCGGGGGTTGTTAGGGTAGGTGTAGATGGTTCCGAAGGACATTTTGACGGTTGTTGTGAGGTTTGTATCTGGGTTGTGATGTAAAGGTAGAGTTTGGATTGGATTTGGATCTGGATGAATCAATCAAGAAGAGGACAGTCCTTGGGTTAAATATTGTATAGAACGGATAAAGGCGGAGAGTGAAGAGGGGTTGATTCCTAAACGTGAAGCTGAGATGACAAATCAGCGGAATGGCGGTGGACGATCATACACCCTGATGGAAAGTGATGGAATCAGTAATGATTCTTGTGGTCTGATCTGATGTTTGAAGTATGTTGTTCAACCCTGATGCTTACTGTGTTCTATAGTGTTTTGCTTCTTGCTCGTGGATTAAATTACTAACGTCTGGGAAGACTCGATTGGTGCTGTCAGCAGGATTGGTAAATCCCGAGTGGCTTGCTTTTGCAGGAGATTTTCGGATTGGCTGGTGGGGTAAGCAAGGGTGGATTATTAGAATTTGCTTTGTCGACAATGGAATTCACCGAGTATGTAGTATAGTTATTTAGGTACTATGTTGATATCTACTTTAGAGTTCATGTTTGGTGATATGTTTACTATATGGCGTCATTAGAGCTAAGTGTGGAAGATCCAGTCTGATTGGCATATCCGCGCTTAAGGTTGCTGGATCTTGATTCCGGCCCCTGGGCTAGTCATCTAATCCAGACGGCAGTTCTTGGTTGACTATTCCTTGAATGGTGCATTTCCTGCTGTTTGTATCTAGATTTCTGGCATGGTGCGTCAAATCAGGTCGAGAATTGTGCCATGGACTAGTATATGACACGAGGGCTCATAGACAGCATTGATTTTGCATGCATGCTATCGGAGAGTATTGTATCTTCCTAGCTGTTTTTGCTTGGTCTGAGTTGTGATTAGCATGCATTGACTCCGATTTCTTCTGGGCTTAAGAAAGAGTGCCACTAATACAGTATTCCTGAGTTCTAGTAGAGAACAATGTGTAACAGAAGTACCGCTCATCTCGTTCCTAAGTAAAGTATACATACGTTTCTGTATCACCAATACTAAGAGGCTCTGTTTCCAAAGCCTGAGAACTATAACCAAACAGCCTCACCCTGCCATTCACTACTTACCAACCTCTAGAAATTGGCACGGCAACCCGAATTCAAACTCACAATCAAACATATACAACACCGAATATCTCCTCTCCCATAATGCGTAGCACAAACTATCCTCCTTCTTCACCCCTACGGCCAATCTATCATCATGGATCCCATAATCAAAATACCCGGAGCATATCCTCGTGACTTCACCGAATACCGATCAAGCCCCTTGATCGTGAATAAACTCATCAGTGGCGCATACTTCACGGAATTCACTCCTCAGGTCACAGCCCTGCTATCGAATTATGATGCTCGCGTGCCTCGCGAAACTGCGCGTAGCATTTTCAACAAGCAGTCAAATACCGCCGCCATGATCCTCAGTTGTCTGAATAGAATTGTTGGAGGTATTGTGAACGTCACCTGTTTGCTTGTGTGCTTCGTGTACTCGAAATATTGTGACTTCAGGTAGTATGTCATAATTTGACTAATTGCTTAGTTGTGTAGTGCTAATATAAGTCCACTTTCCAGCACATCCCAGTCAGGAAATATTCTGGACTACGAAACAGTCACCAAAATGCTCAAACCTATACTCCTTCTGCTCGCAGGCTACGAAGCAGCCCAGGTATACTCAATCACCACAGACGGAGGAGTCTTAAACGGAGAAATAGCGGTGCATGCCTGGGGGCACGATTTCGAACTCGCCTGTGATTTGAAGCGGTACGAGAAATCGCTGGCGCATCATGAGTGCGAAGACGATCATCTCTCCAAGACAATGGGTAGGGTTATTCGCGCGATGGGACACAGTCATAATAAGTTATTAGGATCCCCAGTGCTTCATATCGAACAGTTTAACTGATCCGTCTGTGCAGGCTCACCTACATAATGGCCACAGCTGTCCTGACTGAATGCATCTGCAACATTCTACAAGTTGGCAGCCGCCATGGACTGGCGGTCCTGATGGCATGTATTCTCACAGTTTTATTTGCAGCAGCGGAAGATTACGTTAATTGCTCTACTACGCCTGTGAAAGAGCGTCGCGAGGCGACTCTTCGGGACTTGATGATCAGTGCATTGAAGAAGAGTAGTATTCGCTATGCTAAGGTTCAGAGTATGTGGACTTCTCAGAAGCAGAGTACTAGCGACTCAGGAGTACTGGAAAAGTACCTTATCAACGGATTGAAGGCACCCATCACAGGAACCGTTCACGATGTATATGTGACTCACTATAGATGTGGGATCGTTGTCCAGCGGTCTGCCCCCGAAGAGGATACCGTCGCTCTCGCCAGCCCTGCTGAGTCTTCGGATGATGTTCAAGAAGGATACATGGTCTCCTACGGCATTCGGTACTTAGCGGAGGTGAACCCGCAGGATCAGCAAGCCATAGCGAAGGGGATTGGTAGATCGTGGACATGTTTGGACCAGACCAGTACATTGATATTGACCGAGTGTGATATTTCTGACGAGCACGCGGACTTTTACTTCGATTTTGATGCATGGAGCGATGATGACAATGATGACGACGAGGAGGAAGAGGGCATTGAGATCAACGGCTCGCTGAATGGGTTTCTATAGCGTTGGAATTAATGTCCTGTCACCTGCTGGTGTTGGTATTCCTGTTCAGCCAATTTAACTAAAAGCATATCCTACAATTACTTACCTCTTCCCCTTCCCCATCCCCATCTCATCCCTTCCAACACAGAACAAACCATAAACATCAAATGGGTATCACACACCACACCACCCCCATAAAACCATCAAATCCACCCCGACACCCTCCAGCACCCCTCACAAACTACCCTCTCCCTCTTCCCCCCACCACCAACACCACCCGCAACTCCCAACACCATCCCCACCCTCCTCAACCCGCCACAGCCACCACAAAACACCCTCAGCTCGCCCTCCACCCTCACCAACGCCCCAGCCCCATACCTCGCCTCCTCGCCCTCGCCCTCCCCCCTTGGCATAACCCCACAATCAACACAGAACCTCTTCGCCCTGTCCCGCCCATACCGACCTCTTCCGCGCCGGAGCATCCGGTCCGCGAAGAAGGAGCCGGGGCGCAGTCGGAGACAGTATCGGCAAGCGTAAAGGTTGTGGGCGACGGCGTAGTCGGTGGTTTCGGCTGCGAGGAGGGCGGAGTGTGTGGGTTGTGGGAGGAGGGTGTAGAAGTACGTGCAGGTTGCTTGGAGGGAGTAGATGTCCGGGAGGAGGGGGAGGTGGGAGGTTATTTGAAGGTGGAGTTCCGGTGGGAGGGCGAGGAGGGGAGGTTTCTTTGCTTCGCTCTGGGGGATGTTTTGATTATTAGAAAGGTGTTGAGTGGATGGTGGGTTGGGGGTGGTTTGTGGGGGGAGTGGATTCATGAAGTATGGTCATTGTTGTTGTTGTTGTTAGTAGTGAAGGAAAGATGGTTGGTGGAGTATGGGGGAGAGGGGAAGGTGGAGGGAGGGAAATGCGGGGGTGATGTAATAGGTGAGAGGGGGTGCGGACACGTGCTTGTGGGTTCTATGTGAGGAGTTGGGTCAACTGGGATCTGTATAATTGCTTTCATTTTATGCTTTTGTCATATCTACATTATTGCTGGTTGCTATTAGTCCTGTCTGGCTGGGTCCTGCTCTGGCTTGTTCTGCAAATACTCGTCGATCTCCGCCATAATCTCTGGTGTCAGGCGAGGGAGCAACTTCAGACTCTCGACATTGTCAACAACCTGCTCTGGCCGAGAGGCACCGGTGATCACGGCGGAGACATTCTCATTCTTTAGGCACCATGCCAGGGCCAATTGCGACAGCTTGACTCCCATCTTGTCCGCGAGTTCCTAGAATCCTGTCAGCGATATGCTTTGGTTGAACGACGGCAGTAACATACCTTCAGTCCCACGATCTTCTTGATGTTCCCAGCCCATTGCTCGTTCTCCCAGTCCTTGCGTACGCTGCTTGCGAACTTGTCGTTGCTCTCAGCGAAGCGAGACCCTGGTGGAGGCTGTGTCGTCGCATCGTTGTACTTGCCACTGAGGAGACCCATCTTCAAGGGCGAAAAGGTGGTCAACCCAATGCCGCAGCGGGAGTACAGTCGCTGGAACTGCCCTTCCACCTTCTGCCGATCCAACATGTTGTACAAAGGTTGTTCGACGATGGGCGCAATCAGTCCCAGAGCCCTGGCAATGCCGCACGCTTCGCTGATTTCGTCCGCAGACCATTCAGATGTACCCCAGTAAAATGCCCAGCCTTTCTCAATGACATGGTTGAAGGCTCGCACCGTCTCTTCCATGGGTGTTAGGCGATCGGGGCGGTGGGCGTATATGATGTCGACATATTCGAGCTGTAGACGTTCGAGAGATGCTCGTGTGCCTTCGACGATGTGCTTGCGCGACAAGCCGTGGTTGTTGATCAAGATTTCGCCGTTTGCCAGACCCCAATTGAGCTGTTGATGATTTAAGCCTATGGCTACCTTGGTTGTATAAAGAATGGCACGTACCTTGGTGCTAATGACGAGATCGCTGCGCTTCCAGCCAAACTTCTTGATGGCTTGACCCATGACAATTTCTGATTGTCCGCCCGCATAGCTCTCAGCTGTGTCGAAGAAGTTGATTCCCAAGTCGTAGGCTTGCTTCATGCAGTTGAACGTGATTTCTAGGGCAAGGAATTAGCTGTTGGTGTACCTTGGGGTGGCTACAGTGATACCTACCGTTGTCGACATGACCGCCAAATCTATTAGACGATAGAGTTAACCATGTGCCCAATTATCCTTGGAATGAGGCAGAATACTCACGTCAACCAACCTCCCAGTCCAAGTGCAGACACATGTAGACCAGAATTCCCCACCCGCCGGTAGAGCATATCCTTGTTCTTGTTTGGCCAGGCCATGATTATGAGTGAAAATATCCTTTGAGAGCCAGTGGTTCGTAAAAGGGGATTCGGGGGGAAAGACAGAGCGTATTGATTGCAATTCGTGAGGGGTCATGGAACCAATTTATCTGGTAGCGACAGCCATTGCGTCGCGCCGGGGGAGCTTCCATCGCGATCTGGCAGCGATTGGTCAGGCAGAAGCGGCCATTGTACTGGACTCGAATGAGAGCTGTTTGTGACAAGATTCCCGGGTCCTCGTGCTTTGTAAAGGCCAATCATACGAGCAACAAGTTAAAGAGGGGCAAATGCGGAGGCCAGCAGAGGCGTCGGAGGAATACTCGGAGGGTCTGGCTCTGCTTTAGCCTGGATGATTTAGCATGGGCACTAGTGGTCTTAGCCGGGTCCGAGAAAGGCTGCACAGGCTCTATCTTCGTCTCCCATGCACTACAAGTGAAGTATAGCAATGTGAAGATAGTAATGGCCACAAGAGTGGAGGAGAGGTCTGAGCAGGGATAATTGGAGTAAATGAGTGCAATCTGTGGGATCGATCTCATTATAGATAGTACGCTTGTCAGGTGACAGCAGGCAGACAGCCGTTTATAGTCCAGCCAGCGGCGACCGAGTTCCTACAAGTACATCCGTTCACCTTTGGGGAAAAATTTCTTCATCTCTTGCATTTCTACCATGTCTTCTATGTTTTTCTGCAAGCATGGCCCAATTATGGTCTTTCATACCACCAATTGCTTCGCGACCGCCCGATGGGATACCAAATGCCTATGGTGGGAGGTTTGAAGCCGACGCATTAAATGCAACCTCCTGCAAGCCGCCTAACCCTCCTGTGACCGTTACAGTAACTGTTTCGCTGCTTTCCCTGGTGCATGATCTCTACATATTAATCTTTATGTCTCTGTTTCCAAGAAGATGGTGCTTTTCACGGAGCTCGTCCCCTGATGTCTGCGATGGACAATCCAGGCACACGGGGTGGGTCTCGATAATGGCGTGCCGCGTGGAGTTGAAGGCGCAATCACCCGCTATCATTAGACACCCTCATCGTATCATTGCAACACATTTCCGACAAAAAATCAAAGTCAAGCAATACAGCAGCTTGTGCAACGAAGTCACCCGAACTGCTCCATCGATCAACTCGGATACGCCACGTTTGCACCAGGCGTCGCTTCAAGCTGCACCACTCAGGGAATGCGTAGGCTTTGCCCCGCAATAACCTCGGGTTGACTGTCTCCTCGCGTCTTTTGGGATATGCAGCGTCACGCTACTGGCTGATTTTCGGCTCAACTGACAGCCCATCGCCGTTCAACTTTTCCCACAACACCTTCCTGTTCCTTTTTGTCATGCATTCAATCAGAGACGTTTGCGCTACGCCTGTGACTTGACAACCGCAAAGATGTCCTCCAGAGCAAGTATAACCAAGAAAGCATGCGACGGATGTAAGATTCGGAAGATTCGCTGCGGTGGTGGCCAGCCATGCCGGTCCTGCTTCAATGCACGCATCAAGTGTACCTACATTCGGGTCCAGCAACCTCGTGGTCCTCAGAAGCTGCGCGCAACGACAAAGTACCTTATAGACCAAGCTCAACGCGGTATCGAGGTACATGATGCTCTACCCTCAGTCCCTCAGAGCGGGGAGGTACTAGAAACCGACCACGCCTCGACACCAGTACAGCGAGAATGCGGTGCAAAATCGGAAAGGTGCGTTAATGACCATTCTCGTATCTCCCGGGTCGTCGTGCAAAATATGGCGTTCCGTCGCCAGAAACTGCCACTTGAGTGTGCTTATAACCGTCTAATTCGTTGAGCGACACAGATCTCGGATACCCACCAATGTTCTCGCATCCCCGCTTTATATATACCACGTGCGAATGTATCCAGTCTGGCCTGTCGTGGATGTCGAAAGTGTCATGTCCAGTTTGCAGCAGGATACTGAGGAGAACGACCATGAGACATATGCATTGGCAACTGCTGTGGCAGCGGCAACGATCGCTCAATTAAGGCTAGGGCAAAACTCTCTCCCTGACAAGTCGGTGACTGCGGAAACATTTGCTGCGGAGTGCATGAAGGCCCGCAGATCCTGCGATTACCGATCAAGGCTCAATTTGAATAATGTCCGGACGGCCTTTTTCCTTCATGTATACTTTGAGAACCACCAATCGGGCGCCAGTGAATCACTATTATACTTGAGAGAGGCTATTACACTCGCCCAGATGATGTGTCTGCATCGAGAAGTCTCGTACGCTGGCCTTCCGCCGGAAGAGCAACAAATGCGTCGCCGTGTGCTATGGCTGTTGTTTGTCACTGAACGGTAAGTGAACCAGTCTTGCTTTGTGTCATTGTCCTAACGATCTCATAGCGGCGTCTGCATCCTCCACAAACTCCCCGTAGTCTTGAGGACAGATATCTCAACCCCAGAGCTTGATGCGAATGATGAGCCCCACGTTCTGCCGGCCTTCCTGAAACTGCTTAATCTGTTCCGACTGTTCGAGCAGTCTAAAATGTTCGACATTATCGAGGATGATCAGGGAGGCTTTGAGCCACTGTCTAGCGAAATCCCTAACCTAGACAGCCGTTTTCTTAGGCTATTGCAAGATAATTTGCAGGACGGGTCAGCTCTGTTGGATCATATTTCAGACGTACAGAAAGCAGATCTTTGCGTTACCCGACATTGGATGCGCATGATCTTGTGGAAATTCTCGTCCAAGAAAAGCGCTCATGGATCGTCTGTTCATTGGCCCACTTCTCCATCCTTTCCGATCGTGGTCGCAAAGGAGCTATTGAACATAGTATCCCAACTACCACGAGCGGCGATCGAAGCCCATGGGCTCGGTATGGTATGTTAGTCTCGGTAGCCCTAGCGGAATGACTACTGATCAGATCTTCCAGGAGTTGAAACTCTATGAGATCGCCAGCTCACTCGCCGATGCCGTAATAGACCTCGCAATGTTGCCACGGGCGCCTTCTTGGGATAATGAAAGCCGCCCCAGCAGCATTCTAGCCCGACTACACTCCATCCTCTCCACTTTCAGAGGTGGGGGCAACAAAGAGCTAGCTGAGTTACTGTATAAGAAGATGGCAGATGCGCAAGCTAGAAGCGGTCCTGCATTAACGCCCCCAATAAGAGAACCGCATCCACCAGTTAAGAGTAAAATGCTACCTGCGACCACTACTTCTGTGTCAGGTGGAGAGGATCTAGCCCATAAACGGGCTACTACTGCAATGGAAGCTGCAGGTCCCATAGCTGACGACATCAGCACGCTCAATAATTGGTCTGCTGCCACTGAGGCTCAGCTCCCTGCAATGCAGTCTGTGGGCCAAGGGCATATACAAGATAGTCTTAGTCTCGAGCACCATGCGCAGAGTGGGTACAACGCTCTTCAGCCACTGGAAGACATGCTGTTCCCTGAGTTTTTGGAGTCAACGTTTTCTCCGCAACTCGAGTCTTCTCAGAGCGTCTATGACCCCTCTTTCGGCAATTTGCTGCCATACTCGTTACCACTGGAGGGTGCAAGGAGTACACCCTTGAGTTTTGCCTCACTGTCACCTGCTTTACCCTCTGGCTCTGTCGAAATGCTGATAAATGATTTCATCTCGCAAATTCCGGAGGGTCAGTTCACACCTGAGCTCAACTTTTCAAGCAATGACTTTTCAGATGCAGTCTTGTCTGGTGAAGGATTTCTGCTTTCCTAGCAAAAGCATTCCCCACCCTTTCATGAGCACGATTCTTCAAATATACCCATTTGCTGTTTGACCGGTACATAATGAAGCGAATTCAGTCACATTATGCCCAAGAAACAAGTATAAAGTCCAGATTACCATTACCGGCATGTTTTATTATAATACACTCATCTCATCAGTATTTGAAGCGGAAGTCTAACCGCTTATTTCCCTCCTTTTCTCGTGCTTCCCTGTCAGACTGGTACAAAACCCGCTCCTCGGGAGACATGGCTTGCCATTTCCTCTCTTTCTGTCTGTTCAGATGCCGCAAGAACTCACGTTGGGCGACGAACACCACCAACGAGAGCACACATAGGGCAATAAGCACCTTGTTCCCAGTGTAATAATACGGCGAGTCACTCGTCCGGTATATCTCTGTTCAACCGTCAGTCAGCTACTATCACCAGCTTTTGTGTATAATACCAGGGTTGGGAATACTCACGCGAAGAAATAATCGACCCAATCTGCACAATAACATTATACGTCGCCGCCGTAATCGCTCTCTTCTTCACATCAAACGTATTCTCCGAAATCCATGCCGACACAATCGGATGAAAGTACGGATACCCGGAGATCATGGTCGAAACCGCAAATCGCGCCCAATTGTACCCATAATTCGGCAACGCAACCAAAGCCGCCAACAGCGGCAGCGACCAAAACTCCCCGAAGAGGCAATGGAACGTCCGCTCGCCAAAGATATCACTACTCTTGGAAACAGCAAGCATCAGAATGATCTGTAACGCGGCGGACGGGATTGACAGCATGTTTGCGTCGAAGGTGTCGAAGCCGAGACGAGTCAGAGTGAGCGAGAGGTAGGATTGCACGGGACTTTGTGGGATGTAGGCTACTAGGCCCATGAAGTAGAGTCCCCACATTGATGGGTCTTTCCATGCTTCGAAGATGTCGTGGAGGGTGGCGCGTTCGTTGATGTGCGTTAGGCCTTTGGAAGGGTCGTCGCGGAGGAGGCGCTATTGGAATTAATTCATATCTTCCATGTGAGCTGAAGGTACTTACATTGATCATAATTACCTCTTCACGCTCGGAATACCATGGGCGAGGGAAGAGGACGCTCTTGGTGTTTGTTGGAGAACTGGGGAGGTAGAAGAGACTCTGTTTGGCTGTTAGCAACGGTTCTCTTATTACAGAAGATGAAGAATCACATACAACCAACCCAATAACAAAAGTAAGCAGTCCATCGATCAGGAAAAGCCAGAACCAGCCTGACTTTCCCTCAACGCCACGCATCTGCAGGATTCCAGCAGCTAGCAGGGACGAGACAATGCGAGCAACCTAGAACATCCCCATCATCATATATTAGCCCAATTTTATCCCTCATCCCCATCTCCAGCACCATTCAGAAAAAGAATACTCACATTCAACGTCGACCAGAAAAATGCCAATCGCACCGACAACTCTTTCGTCTTATAAAAGTACGTCGCAAAGAGAATCGTGCCCGGGATAAACCCTCCCTCGAAAGCACCAATAAGCGCCCTAGTCACATAGAACGAGGCCCGACTGGTCATCCACGCCTGTGTCCAGGAAACTAGACTCCAAGCGAGCATCATGACGGGGAGGACGCGCTTGAAGCCAAATCTCTTGATGAGAAGCTGGACGGGGAATTCTGCGGCGAGGAAGCAGACGAGTTGGATCGTTGATCCCTGTGTTATTTCGAGACGGTTAGTTAAGTTGGTTGGATGGTGGATGGGTGTGAAAGGGGGTTTCGTACGTTGTTGTAGTCATCTGTGGTCATGTTTAGATCTGCTAGGAAGTGGTCTGTCAGTGCGTTGGAGAGGTTGCCGCGGTCGAGTTGGAGGCCGAAGAACTGGTTTTCAACTTGGTTAGATTGTGATTTTGATTTGCATAGATGGGTATGGGAGGAGGTACCATGAAACAAATCCATGTTAGAAGCATCAGGTCTGTTTTGAAGACGAGTTTCCTCTCTTCTTGGGGTGTCCATGTTGCTGTTGGATCGAAGCGATGGTATCCTTCGAATGATTCGTGGGGAGGGGTGACGCCTGCTAGATGTTCTTGTCCTACTTCGATTGAGGCTTTGGAAGATTGGGAGTCTTCGAGGACATCGTGGGCTTTGATGGTGCCCTTGTTGTAGCCCTGCTCGATGTCGTCGGGCATGGTTGCTCGCTCTTACTGTTTACCACTAGACGTGGATAATAGCAATGTGGAGAAGAGCAGAGAGGGGAGACACGAGTAATGCTAGAGCCAAAGCGTGGGAGAAACTTCCATGACTACTTAAATACTTATTTCATGTTGTATGCCTTAAAAGGCATGACATGTTGTTATGGAGTATACATACTACGGAGATGGCTGCAGCGCCAATACGATTCGCGATGGCGGAAGACAATGTGGTTATTCTTCCAACCAACCATGTTTGGGCCGTTTGTACGAATGAATCGAGCCTTCAAGCCAGAAAGAGACTAACCGGATTGCACAAGACGGATCACCGAGCACATCATCGCCTAGAGCGCCCTGGTGTGCGCAACCTGGTCATATCCCCAGCGGCACCCTGAGTTTTTATAGCCAATGACCCTTTAGACACTTCGGAGAATCGCCTCGAATAAGATGGGTCCGGTTGAGGTCTTCATTTCCATCTTGTTCATGTAGAAAATTGCTGAAGATCTCGATACGCTTCCCCGGATGTTTCTTTTCTTTCTGCTGCAGCTCGGAGCGATGAGATGAACCATTCCTTTTACGGACAGCCTACGCGTTTCCCCAGGTTTGGCATTTTGGTAGTTGCTACTATAGAGCAGTTTTGCCTATGCGCAGGGAAGCTGGGTAGCGTACTGGCAAGCCCGCCCACGGGGACACGGTTCATTCGTCAAGAGGGCGATTTTAGCGGCCGGCGCTAAAGCGACACAGGCTGGCAGGATGCAAGCCCTCCTCCGAGAATTTCGCCGATGCCCCGCCGATAACAGCACCGTCGACTTGTGACTGGCGCTCAGGGAAAGAACGAGACCCTTTCATCGTGCTGGATGCGGGGGAACGATTCATGTCACCCGACGGCTAAGAATCCGGGTCAGGTTGTCGCAGAACAGTTTGGAACATGCGACAAATGACAAAAGCTGTAGATAGCATCATTCTACTCGTGTGCCAGTCGGGTAGAGGTGGAACGATCGACTTCCATACTCTATGCTTCTGTCGCGTTCCCAATACTCGTCACTTATCGAAAGTGGAGATTGTTCGTCGGCAGCAGTCGTAATTCACGCAGCAACCTCGTGTGATCTGTATACTTCCTGGTATATAATCGCTCGTAGATCCGTCGGAGGCCGCGGAAGTCATTGCTCCTAATCTTCACAAGATAGCGCTTTTCGTTGGGACACACACTAATTACCATTGACAAAGCAATCACTATGCCGTCAGCCGTTGAGAGTGCTTCAGCTTCGACAATCCGCGGAGGACACGAGGAGTCCCGTCCACGGATCTCAGAGCCCCTGCAATACTCCGGATTGTTGGACTCGTATTCTCACCAAGACTTGACTCCGGTCATTGGTAGAGAGTACAGAGGACTCCAGGTGGCCGACATACTCAAAGCGGAAAACTCCGACCAGATTATCAAAGACCTCGCGGTGACGAGTATGTTTTGCGCTTATCCAAATGTTCTTAGAATACGCCATATACTGATAATTGACAGTTTCGAAGAGAGGCGTTGTTTTCCTTCGTGACCAGGACGTCACACCCCAGCAAATGAGAGAGTTCGGCGAAAAGCTGACTGTTCTGGCTGGTTGCGTAAGTGGTCCTGACGATCTCTGGTATGATCATTAGATAGACAGCTCACATTTCCCTCTAAAGCCCGAATCATCCGGCCTCCACGTTCACCCTTTGACGGAAGAAGGCAGCGAACTTGGTGACCAAATCAGCGTCATCAGCAGCGAAAAGCAGAAGAAAGGAGGCGGTCTTACCCACCAACTCAGCGATACGAGTCGCTTCGCCTCTGTAGGATGGCATACCGATATCAGCTTCGAGCGCGTACCCTCCGACTACGCCATGCTCAAGATTCACACTCTGCCCGAAACCGGCGGAGACACGCTCTGGGCCTCGGGCTACGAGATCTATGACCGCCTGTCTCCTGAGATGGCTGCCTTCCTTGAGGGTCTGACAGCCACGCACGATGCTAGCTTCTTCCATGACGAAGCACGCAGGCTGGGAAATCCCCTACGCAAGGGAATCAGAGGATCGCCACTGAATCAGGGTGAAGACCTTAAGGCGGTTCATCCTGTTGTTCGTACTAACCGTACGCATCAACCTTCCATTCCAATCTAGGTGACAGTGCTAATGTTGTTATAGCTGTTACCGGTTGGAAGTCCGTTTATGTGAATAAGGGATTCACCAAGCGAATTAATGGGGTAACCAAGGACGAGTCCGATATGCTGCTGCAGTATCTCTTCAATGTGAGCCAGAAACAACCTATTTGCCAACATTTGGTCAAACTGACATTCGACAGCTCGTCACACAAAACCACGACGCGCAGGTTCGCTTCAGGTGGAACAAGAATGATATGGCCATTTGGGATAACAGATCCACCTGGCACTGCGCCACTTACGACTACGCTGAAGCCCGGGCTGGTGACCGGGTCTGCAGTCTGGGTGAAGCTCCTTACTTGGACCTCCAGTCCAAATCCAGGAAGCAGGCGTTGGCAGAGGCTCAAGCTTAAGCTTGGGATACTGGCATTATAGGAGTTTAGATTCTCTTCAAGTGGCGGGTACCACAAACTATGTAGTAATGAATCTTCTGTTTCTTTTTCTGACTGGCTTCGAATCGTGGGGTGGATTTCAATTAACGAAACTCGATACCATGGATGTTGTCGTTTACGATGGTATCTCCTTGAACCGTATGGCTAGTAATTTAGTGCTCGTTAAATTAGGCGCTCTTTGAAGGGGACGGCTCGGTGCAAACAAGCTCTACAACTATAAATTCACTTCTGTTGGCTGGAGCTGTCGATCATCTGACCCCCTCCTTCCCGTTGTGTTCTTTTGACAGTCTTACATATCTTGTCTGCAACCAACCTACAAATCTTCATCACACCACAAGTACAACATCTTTCTTAATGTTTCATATACAGTTATATTATAAACAAGAATGCCCACATCGAATTATAGTACGAGTCTTATCAGACAGTCCCATTAATCCCAAAGAAGGAAAGTCCAAACGCCAGTTAGCTCGGTCCCACACGATAACCGTCGATTAGGCAGTGCCAGTCCACCAGCAAGCTGTGTATGCCTAACAGCATTGAAATAGCGACGAAAGGTCTAATTAGACTCCCAATGGCAAAAAGGTGACAGATTCCCGATCTGTCGAATAGAAGTGAAAAGTCATGTGTGGGTGTTTTATGCCTGACAAGGCTCAGACATTCTCATATAGTTCCAGCAAACTGCATCATGTTAGATACTGATCTTAAATGGACCATCAGAATCACTCACTGCTATAACCCATATCCTCGCCGAACATAACGTCATGGACATCTTCACCATCCTTCGTCCCCGAATCCGGGGTATATGTGACTGCTGTCTTGCCCATGGAGAGTGCCATTACCGGAGGTACCTCCTGAAGATTGATAAACTCAGGCTTGTAGTTTGATTCCTCCGACAGCATGAGCTGATGAGCATTGACGGCTGCATGATAGCCCATATGCATTGCAGCTCCGCAACGTTTGATTCCTGACCAGGATACCATATCACCGACGGCAAAATGGGAATCGGCGTTCGGGATATTCTTGGGGAATTGTGTACTGGATTAAGGTTAGCCCCGTTTGAGTGATTATCCTTTGAGAGACATACGATGCTCGGATCTTGACATAACCCTCCTCAGTTAAGGCCTCTTCTGGGAGGTACGACGTTGTGGGAACAGATTTGGAAATGGCATTCATGACATGGCCTGCATAGATGTTTCTTCCATCAGCCAGCTCAAGTTTCCACAGCCGTCGCTCTCCCTCTGTCTCAATAGCCGTGATGTCGAGGACTCGTCGTCCGAAAATGATCTTCACGCCTGCTTCACGCAGAATGGATCCCACACGCTCCTGGAACTCAGCCGGCAAAGGTTCTGCTGAGAGTACACGATCACGAGAGTGAATCAACGTGATATTCCGGTTGGGATGAAGAAGTCTGAGCTCAGTTGCCATTTCAACACCAACAGCACCTAAGTTTATGCTCGGTCAGTCATACCATATCCCGAGTGCCTGACGAAGGGCAAGCTACATACCTCCTCCGATAACCACAATTCCATCCTGGGCATTGCGGATGTCATCTACATGCTTCTTGGCTTCCTCCACAAACTCGTCTCTGCGAAGAGACTGAGGGACGGTTGGAAAGACACGTCGAAGTCCTGAACTAGCAATCAGGAAGTCATATTTCTCCTTTCGTGTTTCCTTGGTGTGGGCGTCAAGGATGCGGGCCACTTTGCTTTGGCAGTCCACGGAATTCACACTGCCGCGCAGAAATCGAATGTCCGGAGACTTCAAAGCTGGAATGTCCTCGAACTTTGTCCAGGTCTTCGATGCATAGTTGTCGCATGCCAAAGCTCTGGGGGATCCAATTAAGTGATCTACAACAAGGAGTACGCATTAGCGACGTGGACCGCAAAGACTCTGGGAAGGTCAGATGAGTGATGAGCCTTACAGAACCCGTCACGTTCGTCCACGACGGTTATTTGAATTGGAAGCTGTCTCTGCGGCGGCTGCGCATCTGGGGCCGAATTGAAACGGCATACTCGGCCGCGAGATAGGTCAAGCAATGTCAGCGCGGCAGTCAAGCCACCGTATGAGCCCCCGACGACCAAGACGCGGAACTGTCGCGTGAAAGAAGCGATGCTTGTAGCAGACGGCATTATGGAACGCTTGGCGCAGGTATTACAAGAGCGGAGATTAAAGAGAAGTAAGGGGAGATCACGCAAAATGTGAGAAGTCAACAGAAACTAAAATGGAGGGAACGAAGGCCGGGAGCAGAGCTGCTTTTAAGCACGAAGACCGCAATAACTCCGGCGAAAGAGGAGGCCACAGGAGCCGAGACCGAGGGACCGGCTCAGTAACGGTGGAGCCGATTGATATTGGTCAGTATCTGCTCTGGGAAGGGGCAGAGAAATTGATTGCTTCTATTTCTATCGCCGAATGAACCGAAAATCTGGTACGGACTGACGTATATGCCGTTTCTGCTGCTCGATACTCCACCGTTGGAAAAGAAGATGCCTAGAAGTTTACGGAGTAGCAATTCCCGCAGTTTGCCTGCGATTCAGGTAGTTCATTGGGTATATCTCCAGCGAGACCCGTAATACAGGGTGATCCGGAGGACGTGGAATATTCGACACCGGATCGTGTGATTCCGGGCACTGCCAGAAATGGGTCCTTGGTGACCAATAGGGGCCGCTCTCCACAGGGGGTCATCTTATCAGATGGAACGCCAGCGAGATCGGAACAGAGCAGTTGTGAGTAAGTGGTCCAGGAAACCCCGATATATTATATTTTGAGCTCTGAGAGTCATACACAGAACGCGGTAGGCTTACACAATAACCTTTGACATTATCTCTTCATCTGCACAAACACGAGTGATGTAAAAAGGTGGCTCGTCCTCCTTGGGCTGGCATCCCCGAGTCGGAAAACAAAAAAGTTATCTGATCCGCCTCTGCATTCCAGATTGACACACCTGCCGCTATTCTTTCCTAGTCTGGAGTAGCGCCGCTCGCCTACTTTCGCACCTCTGACTGCCCCTCCTCGTTTCTCTTCCAATCAGTCTCCAAAAAGTTATCAGATGGAAGGCAGGTGCCACAGTTATTCCCGAACTCGGAATTTGATGAGGTGCCACCGGCTCTTCTGAAACTTCGACCCTTGGCTGTGTGCTCGGCGCCTTCCTCGCTTTGTGCATCGGCTTGAGTGATTGCGCAAGAGGGCAGAAAGAGAAGAGAATATTCGCCGCCGCTCATCTCACTTGGGGAGGGGGTAATTCATACGCTTGGTCACGAGGGAAATTCAGGTGGGCTTTATGGGCGAATCGATTTCCCAAACGCGTCCTATTGACAGCAACCACGTCTGCTTTCCTGGCTTAACCTTTTTGTGCCCAATTCTGGGGTCTCCATAGTCTAGCGCATGCACTGGCTATGAAGATCAACAAGCAACTCAGGCTAAAGAGGTCATGACCGAGAAAATGCGGGATTACAGACGCAAACTGTCGATCAGGTAGGCCAGGGCCGCAGGGGCTGGGACTGCCTCGCTGGTCCCACACGCTCGATCTACGGCCGTCTCTCAGGCCGAGTTACCGCAAAGGATATTTAGGGAAAGCCGGATATGCTCGATTTCGGAATAGTTAAGGCTCTGAACTACTACTTTAACTACTGACCCCCGAGCCTATGTACGTCACCGCGCGTTTACTTCAGCCCAGACAACTCATGCAATATCCACACACTCAAAACCACCTTGACTTATCCCCATTATGACTCAAAAACAACCCGCTAGACTTAGCATCCAAGCGCTCAATCACCTGGAGACACTTCTTAACACTCTCTTCGGGCTGGATCTGCTCCCTGAGCTCAGGCTCAACCAACTGGAACTTTTTCAGCAAGAGCTCATTTGCGTATACTACCCCAGCGGGTTTCTCACCTGTTGTACCGACTATATTAGCATCCCTGTTCTACAGACCAATGAAAGAATAAGTCAAGGGCAATGGAATTGACTTACCCTCCCATGTATCAACCCACCCCGGGCTCAAAGCCAAAACCTTGATCCCTTTGGGCGCAAGCTCCGCCGCATATTTCGCAACCACAACATTCATTCCCGCTTTTGCAATAGAATACGCAACGGCGTTACTGATACCGGCCTTATTGATAAGCTCTACGTCTGCCATGCCGCTAGAGATGTGCACGATCTTCTTCTGCACTCCCTTCTCGATCAAGGGTAGGAAGGCGTTCGTCGCCCATAGACCGCCGTAGATAGCTGTGTTGAGCGACGGGTTGAATATTTCTTGAATTGCTTGAGCGTCGAATGGTAGTTGGCTTGGGGTAGAGGCCATGCTAGCCTTATCAACGGCGTTGGAATTGTGGATGAGCACGTCGAGCTTGCCGTCAGTAATGGCGGCTGCGGTTGTGGCCGCCTCTAGAATGGATTTTGGGTCCGTGACATCGCCTTTGATGATGTGTACATTGGAGTGCTTGGATGCGAGATCTGATATTTCGGCTGATTCGGGGTCTCGCACGACTGCCAGGACTGTGTTGGCTAAGTCGGCGGCGAGTTGGCGCACGAATTCGCGGCCGATGCCTTTAGAGGCGCCAGTGATCGCGTATGAAGACATTCTCGGATTTTGAATAAAGGGGGTAGATATTAAGTATATCTTAATGTTAACAAATTGAGTTGATTCTGTCTGATGCTATTTCCAATTTCTGTCGCTATACTCGTGGAAATTTATATACATTCGGCGGATTACCAACCCTCCCGACCGGACGATCCGATCCCCCGATCTTACTACTCCTCCTCAGGAAGCGGTAGTCAGCATCCTCATCAACCGGCCGCTCCGTTTCCCCCGTCCCCGACTCCTCACTATGCGACAGAATGAGCTCCCCCATCTCTGCAGTCAAGAGGAGAGCATGTGTGGCATGCACCACAGCCAAGGCGAAGTGTACGCCGCAGGCTGCCAACCTGTGCCAGCGATGCGCTCGTCTAGGCAAGTCATGCACGTACCTTGACCTTCCGCAGACAAAGCGTAAGCAGAGGCAGAACGCCGCACCGAGGTAATCTCCTCTATCCAGGACAAATAGCACTTACAGTGCTAACTAGTACGAATATAGCCGTGTAGAGCTTCTAGAGAAGAAAGTCGACCAGCTCATGTCGCAGCTGGCGACCCTGACCCAACAACAGAACGGGCAGCCATTAGTATCGCCCGCCACCTCTACGAATGACAGCCCACCCATGAACACCAACAGAGAGTTGCGCTCATCTTCCCATGAAGCCTCTACACTAGAGAACCCAACAGACACAGATATAGCCGCGCTGCTAGATGCAGCCAAAGACCCGTCCCACGGCCCCGATCCGCCGACCAGCTCTGTTCTCGAGGACCGGCCATCACTCGTAGATCGGGGCCTCTTGAGTCCAGCTGAAACCGAACGTATGCTCACAACCTTCAAAGCTGACTTTGTGCGCAAGTTCCCCTTTGTCTTGATCCCGCATGGCGAGACAGCCGCTCGACTCAGAGTTCGAGAGCCGTTTCTGTTTCTGTGCATCGTGGCAGCGACGATGGGCAGTGCGCATCCTCTGCGCAGGACTGTCGCTGAGGAGGTCATGACCCATGTTACGTC
Source organism: Aspergillus welwitschiae (assembly GCF_003344945.1). NCBI lineage: Eukaryota > Fungi > Ascomycota > Eurotiomycetes > Eurotiales > Aspergillaceae > Aspergillus > Aspergillus welwitschiae. The sequence goes on from NW_020798699.1 coordinate 158,356, forward strand.
GAGGATCGTGGCACGATCGGAGAGGAGTCTTGAGTTGCTTCGTGGATTGTTGGTTCATTGTGCGTGGTACTCGTATCCTGCCGAGAAGTATCATCCGAGGCTTTTGCTGTTGGTTCAGCTTTGTACCTCGATTCTGTATGACTTGGGGCTGCATAAAAGGAATAGGCTGGGTGTGGATGAGCAGCGCGCGCTGCTCGGGACGTATTGGTTGTCTGTTGGGTGAGTTGATGTTGTCTTTCTCTTCGCTGGTACATGCGGCTTTGAGCTAATTATATATGCGTGCTGGTAGGTTCTGTGGCACACTCGGCAGACCGATTACTATGAAGCACGATGATCGAATAAAAGAGGCTGTTGAATGTCTAGCATCATCCACTACCACCGAATACACATCAGATCGCTGGATCGCACCCTTGCTCAACCTACAGTCATTCATGGCAACAATGGACGAAGTCTACGCTTCAATGCAAGCAACCGGCGGAAGTGCCCTCGTGCAAATCACGCGCGGCTCTCTACAGCGACAACTCGATAGCATACAGACATGTATAGCAAAGGATCTCCCAAGCTGCCCTCCATCAACAGGTAAGTTCACCCACCATCTCCCACATAATCATAACTGACCACCAACCAACCCATTCAGCAACCGCAATATCCACCGAACTCAAGTACGCAGAAATGCGTCTCGAGGAACCATCTCTTCGCGAAGATCTATGGACAGCAGACCCCATCAACGCCATCCGAACCACCATGCTAATGACCCTCATCCAACGATGCAAGGAACTCATACAAATCATTACGAGCCTCCCCGTATCAGAGATTCCCCAGTTGACAATAATAACTAATGCCCGTATCTGCGCCGCAGTGGGATACATTCCCACAGCCGTATTGACACTTCTTAATCTCATAACTAGCACCTCCCCAACAACAAACCAAGACCACCAAACACAAATCCAATCCATCATCGACACAGCAGACTATCCAAATCTCGTCACCAAGCTAGCCACCGCACTGGAAACGAGATTGCAAGAAAAGGGAATACGAATGTCCGCACAAGACAAAGAGATGGATGTTGTAGGAAGTCTCTGTTCGAAGATGCGGTTGTTGGCGCGTTGTTATCCTTATCAGATTAGGGGGGTTGTGGGACGAGATATAAGGCAGGAGAATAGTGCAACCTCGTCAGCATCTGGCGTGATGACTGCAGGCCAACAGCAGGATAGTAGTATGGGTGTTGAGGGTGAAATGTCTCAGGACTGGATGCCAGGTAATAGTATCTACGGCGATATGGAGGCTATGTTTCCCCTGGATGATATTCAGTGGGATTCGCTGTTGAGGGATTTTACTACGGGGTTTGGGTAGTTGTTCAGTAGTTGGTACTACGGTATTTCTAATATTGGTTTAGTGGATTGATGATTGTGGTCGAAGTCTATGTAAGATAGTAGTCCATATTTCGTGGGGACGTCCTTTCGGATGGAAGCGGATCCTCCGGTGCGGGATCGCGTGGGCGGAGGTTCCGGTTGAAGATTGTGCATGATCACATAGTCGCACTACCAAGCTAACTTAGTTATTTGCTTTGTAATGAGTAAGTAGATACTAGATTTCTGCCATTAGCTAGTGATGCTTGCATCGATTTATCATAGCATGCATGCTGGATTCCGATAATGACTGGTCGTGTTTATGGCTGATATATGGCCTGCAGTACTTGAAGAGCATTTGAGTACCTTCTATATGATAGGGGCGGTCGCATTCGTCGAATGAGAAGCAGAAATGCTATTTATCAGACTACTCTATCTATTGAATCAGGCATTCAACCAAGGCAGACCGTGTTCGAATCAGCGCTCAATTGCAAGGCAGCAGTTTCCCGGCGAGACTTCCGGGATGCGAGTAAAACCAGTTCTTTCTTTCATGGGGGAAAATCAATGACAAAACCTCATCAAATGAGAGGACAGCAGCCGACCAAGAGCGTACGTTTGCATTTCAAGAATTCATAATCCCAGCAGACAGGGAGTAAGGGCATAACACAGGACAGCATAACGGATAGATAGCGATATGGGTGATATCGTATAACAGCGGTAGGTAGTCCAGGAAACGCCCGCGACTTCCGGAACGATAATGATTATAATCCGTCTCAAATAGTCAGGCCTCTCCTCCCCACCATTGTCTTAATCTGAACACATGTACACTGTATTTGAAGAAGGCAGCGGCAGGCTGGAACAAGTAGTGGCCTACTGCACATCCATGCCCCGCTGCAGCGACGATTCCAGATCGTTGTGGTGGCCACCGCCTGCGGCGAGCGCTTCCTGGGGCTTAGGTTCCTCCGTCTTCCATCCACCTTGTTGGTTGTCGGGGATGGGCACATTGGTCTGCTGGGCAATCTGCTGCTGCTGCGCGGCGGCCTGCGCCTGCGACTGCTGCCGGACCAGAGCCCGGAAGCGCACTACCTCGTCATAAATCATGTGGCGCATCTCCTGCACGTCCTCGACCACCTCGAAGTGGAAGTCGAAGGTTGTCGGGCAGGTGGGCTCATCCGAGGCGTCGTGCCAGATGTGCAAGTAAGGATGCTCAAGGGCCTCCTCAACCGAGATACGCGATGTCGGGTCGAATGCAAGCATGCGATCGAGCAGATCGAGAGCATCGGGATTGGCATTGGGGAACAGGCGCTGGAAGGGAATCTTAGGCATGAAGGGCAAGTTGCGAACGTACTCCTGGGCACGAGGTGAGCCAATGCGGCTCAGAGTCTCCTCGTTAGGAGTACCCAGATAGTGGAGGATCTGGTTAAGCTGGTCGACATAGTCACGGCCCTTGAAGAAGGGCCGACCACCTAGCAGCTCGGCCAAAATGCAACCCACGGACCAAACATCGACTGGGTATTGATTAGCAATAGCGCCGGGGTAGGGGAGGATGAGAGACACATACTGGCTTTCGTGTAGCTCTGGAAGCTCAGCATGATTTCCGGCGCACGGTACCATCTTGTGGCAACATATTCCGTCATGTATCCTGCATTCTCCTCCGGATCGATAGAGAAACCACGGGCCAGACCGAAATCGCAAATCTTCAGCTCGCAGTCCGCATTGACGAGAAGGTTTCCAGGCTTCAAATCACGGTGCAGAACGTTGGCCGAATGGATGTATTTGAGACCGCAGAGGATTTGGTAAATGAAGGATTGGAAATGGGCATCGGTTAGGGGCTGTCCGGAGCGAATAATAGCGGCCAAATCGCACTCCATCAATTCTAATGAAGGATGGTATTAGCATCAGGAACTAGTAGCCCGCAGGTACCGAAGGAAGCCTCACCCTCGTACAGGTACGTTTCGTTGAAGTTGTCCGGGCGGGGAATGTCCATGTCATACAAGCAAGTGATCTAAGCCATTTTCACGTCAGACTCGAGGCTCGGAGCAATAATCGGAATGAGTGTAATAATAACGCACGTTACGGTGACCTCTGAAGTGCTGGAGCAGCTTGATCTCTCTCAGGGCGCGTTTGGCTAGGATCTTCTTGCTGAAGACGTTGGTGACCTTCTTGATGGCGACACCCTCACCAGTGTGAGCATTTGTCGCGGCGCTGAAATTGTTAGAAAAATAAGATCCATGAAACCGATATTGACTCCTCCACGATGAGTGCACTCTGTCGCAGAATGTCAAACCTACCAGACAATGCCGTATGCGCCCTGGCCCAGCTCCTTGGTGACATTGTAGCGCTCATCGACGATAAAGTCCTGGTTGAAGACCTTGAAGATCTTGCGACCCTGCAAGTCGGCCATGATAAACACTCGTACAAAGAAGAAAACAAGAAAGATGGTAGAAAGAAGCGAGACGAGGTAAGGCGGGGGAGGTAAAGGGGAAGTTATGAGGCCGATTGGGAGAATCGATGAGGTAGGGAGAGAGTTGTTCCGATGGATGGCACCAGGTGGGGTAGTGAGTTAAGTGAGTTAATAGTAGCAAAGTAGCCGCTGGGCTGGCCCGGCGGTGGATTGAGATTCTTTCTTTTCCCTGGCGGATTCCGGCCTCTCACTCAGAGAAAATTCGCTCCGGCTGAGGTTGCTTTTTCTCCCTTTTTATTTTCTCTTTGTCACTTCTCTCCAGACAAGCTCGGCGGGTTGAAGGCACAGAACCAGTCAATTCACGAGGAATGGCGTCTGTCAGGCCGTCGTTCTGGGTCAGCGCCCCGCCAATGTCCGGGAGGGTCTGGATTTACTCTGAAACAGGAGAAGCTGGAATTGCGGGATCAGCAGAGACACGGCAAGACAGGCTCGAAGACTCAACAGGCAGGAAGAAGAAGAAAACGAGGGACTGAAAACCACCGAGAGGAGAAATTAAAAGAATCCGAGAGATGAGTTCGTGAAGTGATGAGGTGTGACGGGCAACTCACATCGGTTTCTGATTGGACCCTGCGAAGCGCGCAGCTTGCAGCAATTGAGGGGAACCGTTCATAGTCGGAGATGCAGGAGGAGGCGTTGCAGCCCATAGGAAGGCAATGCAACTAACTAGCGAGAATTTGTCTCCATAACGGCGCGTCTTGAGGATGCAAAAGCAGGAACCTCTACAAGACAGGTGGGCAGGTTTACACTCCTCGACTGGCCAGGCGCGATCAGGAGCGATGGTCTTGTGCCTGAGGCAGTCCGCATTTTCCACTTCGAAAAGGCCACCACATTGTGGTCTTCAGCACATACCACGGGGAGAGGAAGATGTGGAAGGTAATTTTACATATTTCCCTGCTTCTCCCTACGTCTATGTCTATCTAATCGAAACAGTCATCTCACGCAGCATGATTCCAAACCACCTCCAACACCTCCAGCTCTTCAGGTGTCACTTCATGCACATATATCTGCCTAACTCGCTCCTTCTCTTGCACTACATCTCGCATCCGAAAAGAGATCTTCTTTTCATCCTTGCGGCGTAATGGCCCCAAGCTGTAGGTAAACGGGTTTGGACCGGTATACTGGCTAGCATTCCAGGTCTGCTCCATGGCCAAGGGATCGTCTGACACGGTCGAATACTTGATCACGGAGAATCCGTTGACAAGGTACCACTCGTCTTGTAGTAGCCACCTGTGGAGCAAGCACTCCTCGCCACAGATGCTGGATGCTTTACTGAGAGCCACCATATCAGCCTGAAACCAGGATTTCCAATGATGCACGGAGAGAGGCTGATCCCGCCCAGCCTCGTAAAACCCTGACGCATCCCCCCGGAGATCCAGCTGGAAAAGATCTCGCTCCCAGGAGAGCTTAGTATTTGTGTGCTTATAGATGCACTGCGAAAGCATGTGGTCACCACCCCCTTTAAACACGTAACATTCATCGAACCAAGGCTGGAGCTGCTCGAGAAGCGGTATAGATAGGAAGATCCCTGCACCACCATATGCCATGTAGCCACTACTGTACATCTGCTGCAAATCCTCCGTCACAGCACCGACATACTGGGGCATTGAGGCATCGTAGGTGGCCAACCGATCCACCAGCCGGGTCATTGACGGGAAGAACGTATCATCATCCATCATAACCACCCACTGAGTAGACTTATCCTTGTGCTTGTACAGGTACTGCACTAGATAGAAGTATCGATCCAAGCGCTCGTTATCTTCCTGGAGGATGGTGAGACGGATTCCTAGCGCCTGCGCCCGTCTCTCAGCCTCCTTCTTTCGTCCCCCGCTATCAACCACAGCCAAGATCCGGGCATTGGTGCCTGCAGCCCAGTGCGCAAACGCGTCCAGGGAGTCGATTAAACGATCAGTCGATGTGGAAAGGCCGAATATGATATGGGAAGCATCCGGGGGTGCACTGGGCTGAGGCCCCTCAATGGTCACGGTGGCAGTACATTTTTCCGGCGACAGGTCCTCTCGAGGGGCTTCTGTGTCTAAGCGTACGGTGTGGAACTTTGGGAATCGCGTGCTGAGAGTATCCGTATAACCCGTGAAGTTTTCCGTAGATGTCACGGCTATCTCGAGCCTCGCATATTGTACCGTGGCGGTACTGGAGTATTGTCGGAGAAGATCGAGATCCACAAAGCAAGGATTGGTGTCATCGGGAGAAGCTAGGGAAGGACTGGTCTCGAGATCGGGAATTGGAGCGACATAGCTAGGTCTGGAGTAGAAGAATAGTATGAAGCCTGCGGAGAAAAAGGCCGCCGCGAAGATTAGTGCCGACGCCCTTGATTGGCGCCATGAGCGACGGTGCAACGGCGGAGCCATCATGGATCAGTCATGACGGTGATGCGATTGAACCTTGCCGTATACAAAATTGTTGTGCACACAGGGATCATCCTCACCCCCAATCAGAAAGGGCTTGATTCTGTCCTCAGGGAGTGCAAAATGGAAGGGGGAAAAGCAAAACGTGGTACATTAAGTCCGAGCAGTCTGGCTCGCGTTTCGGGAATGGACGGTCGGACATCCGAAACGAATCGGCGGCCAGTATTTGGGGCGAGACTTCACCCCCTTCCTTGAGAGATCAATTGCTTGAAATAATATCATGAATGAGGCTCGATTAACAATCAACAGCTAGCTCTAACGCCCTTGCAATTCTAAACAATATCCTCTGCCGCCATACACGTGAACTTTTTACCCCGAAGGCTATATAGATACTAAATCACCGTAGAAGAAACACAGCACCACGTCCTCATCACGCGCTGGCTTCGTCTTAGTCTTCTGGTCTAATCTCTCATCAATGCCCACATCGCTTCTTATGCGATCTAGTATCTAAGTCATGGTATATTGACACGTAGATCTCGTAGCACGTAATTCAGAACCCGCGATGCAAACGATCAGATGCAAGAAAAAGCATGTTCCGTTTAAAGAGCGTTGACCAGTCTCCGCTCCTTCCTCAGAGACCGGAGCTTCTCGCGGACCTCGTCGAGAGGAATCATCACGCCCTGTTTCTGGGTGGCAGGGTCATCACGGTTGCGGATGTTAACCGTGCGGCTCTCCTTTTCGGAAGCACCAACAACTATTCCATACTATCAGCGCGGGTTCTAAGACAATAGAGATTCAAATGTCAACTTACCGAAGATGAAGTTATATTGCTGAAGCTGTCCAGTACGGATCTTCTTCTGCATGGTGTTGCCGCTGAGGTCGATGTCCACATTCAGCTTATCGCCGCGGAGAATCGTCTGCAACTCCTCGACGTAGTCGTTGACAGCAGGCATGACGGGCACAATCAGAATCTGACGAGGGCTGATCCAGAAAGGCCACTTGCCACCGAAGTGCTCAATCAAAATTCCAAGGAAACGCTCGAAACTGCCGATGATAGCACGGTGGATGACAACCGGGCGGGCACGGCCAGGACCAGGCTCGTTGGGCTTGGCCTCACCCTCCTTAGCGGCATCAGCAGAAGCCTTCTCATTGCTCATGTACTCAAGCTTGAAGTTGATAGGAGCCTGGTAATCGAGCTGGATAGTCGCGCACTGGAACTCTCGCTTGAGGGCGTCAGCGATGGTAATATCGATCTTAGGCCCGTAGAAGGCACCATCACCCTCATCGATGGTCCAGTCATTGCCCTTGAACTTGGTCATGGCCGCCTTGAGCTGCTCCTCTGCGTAGTTCCAGGTCTCGAGCTCACCCAGGTACTTCTCGGGCCGGGTGGAGAGCTTCAGCTTGAAGGTGAAACCGAACAGGCCATAGATAGCCTGCAGGAAGTCGAACAGACCCTCGATTTCAGAAGTGATCTTCACAGTGTTAGCTTTGAAATACTTGTCACAATGCAATTCCAATCGTCAGTACTCACCTGGTCTTGAGTACAGAAAATGTGAGTGTCATCCTGCTGGAACTTGCGGACACGGGTGAGACCGCTCAGGGCTCCGGACGCCTCATTTCTGTGCAGGACACCAAAGTCCGCGATTCTCAGGGGAAGCTCTCTGTAACTTCTCTCACGGTGGCCGAAGAGCACAAAGTGACCGGGGCAGTTCATAGGCTTGAGAGCCCACTCCCTCTTCTCAACGTCAAGCTTGAACATGTCATCCTTGTAGTGGGCCCAGTGGCCAGACGTCTTCCAGATGCCGACATCATACATGTTGGGAGTCTGAACCTCCTGGTAGCCGCGCTTGCGGTACTCCGAGCGCAAAAGGGATTGGAGGGCGTTGAAGATCTTGGTACCGTTGGGCAGAAGGAAGGGGCATCCTGGAGAAACCTCGTCGAAGAAGAACAGCTCTTGCTCCTTGCCCAGCTTAACGTGGTTGCGCTTCTCGGCCTCCTCCAAGAACTTCAGGTGCTCTTGCATCTGCTTCTTATCGGGGAAAGCAACACCGCGGATACGCTGCAGAGAGTCGTTGGATTGGTCACCGAGGAAGTAGGCGGAAGAGTTCTTTGAAGCGTCAGTCATACATCTTCGAGGCATAGACTCATGAATATACACACCTGCATGATCTTGAAGGTCTTGACCTTGCCGGTGCTCTGGATATGGGGACCTCTGCACAGGTCGACCAGGGAACCACACCGGTAGACAGTGCTCTTCTCTCCGGTGACGAGCTTGTCAATGTAGTGCAGCTTGTACTTGCTGTAGGCGAACATCTTCTTGAGGTTCTCCTTCGTAACCTCCAGTCTATCGAAACTCTGCTTTTCCTTGAAGATGCGGTTGGCGTGGCGGTCCAATGACGGCCAATCGGTCTCCCTAACGACGCGGCTGTTTCACTATCAGTATAGTTCTTTGGCATTATCTCACCCACACTTACTTGTCTGGCATGGCCATGTCATAGAAGAAACCCTGGGGGGTAGGAGGACCGTGGGACAGAAGACATCCATATTCGCATTCACAAGCCTCACCCAGACAGTGGGCGCTAGAGTGCCAGAAGACTTCCCTACCCTCGGGGTGATCGAAGGGAACATAAGAAACGGTGCATTCTCCCTCGAGCGGACGGCTCAGATCCCACAGTTCCTTTCCAACCCTCGCGAGGACAACATTGGCGCTCAACTCTTTGGGCACGTTCTTCAGAAGCTGTGCGGGGGTGGTCTCCCAGGCGTTTGCGGTGACATCGATGGAGTTTCCGTCGCCAAGCTCAATCGTGACCTTGATTTCGGGGTGGGGCTTGTTCTTGAGTTCCTCGAGATATTGCTGCCAGAGTTCCTCGAAGAAGTTGTTACGTTCGACAATGAAATCGGGGAGACCGTCACCTGGCGCATTCGAAGGTTAAAAGAGGGGTTTTGGAAGTGTATGGCGGGGCAGGCAGTGGCTCACCAGCAGGTTTGGCGTCGGCCGCCGGCCGGACGGGAAGGTCCTTTGCGCCTTCAGAAGACATTTTGTATCCAGAAACGTCTGAAGAACGACCTGGGAGTTTAGACCTGAGAAGAGGGGAAGGGCCAGCAACGATGTCTGACTCACACTATATCTAAGGAATCGGACGATCATGAAACGCAAATCGACAGTGAGGGCCCGAAGGCGGTGAGGCACGTGACAGAAAACTGCCCTTGCGGCTAGCGACACTTTACCGTTTCGAGCTTCCCACCATTTGAAAACTTCTCCGGACTCCGAGATCCAGGTCGACCGCAACAACAGCAATTAAAGATGTCTTTCCGTGGAGGCCGTGGCGGTTTCGGTGGCCGTGGAGGTGAGCTCTAGCAACATAAGAGGTTGATCGCAATGCTGGGTATGAGCTAACGAAAATTTCGTCGGATAGGTCGCGGAGGTTTCCAGCAACCTCTCGGTCCCCCTGCCCAAGTTCTGGGTAATTATACGCCAAAATGCGACTGGAGTGATTGGGACTAACGCGGAATAACTAGAGATGGGAACTGTCATGCATTCTTGCGAAGGCGAGATGGTTTGCGAATCGATCAACCCCAAGATTCCCTACTTCAACGCCCCCATCTACCTCGAGAACAAGGTATGCTCGACCTAGCTACTCTCCGCAAACTCGCGATGCGCTAACGCAATTCTTCAATAGACCCCTATCGGCAAGGTCGATGAAGTCCTGGGCCCTATCAACCAGGTCTACTTCACCATCAAGCCCCAGGAAGGAATTGTCGCAACCTCCTTCAAGCCTGGTGACAAGGTCTACATTGGTGGCGACAAGCTCCTTCCCTTGGAGAAGTATGTTGCGAGTTGTTCTTGATCATAATGGAAACTTGTCTAACTTTGCAAAACTAGGTTCCTTCCCAAGCCCAAGCCCGCTCCCGGTATGATTTCACTCGCTTCGCGCAACAATCCAATGTGCTTGATCCTAACCAGAATGCAGGTGCTGCCAAGCCCAAGAGAGCTGGCGGTGGTGCCCGAGGCGGTCCCATGCGCGGTGGCCGTGGTGGTGGCCGTGGTGGCCCCATGCGTGGTGGTCGCGGCGGCGCTCCCAGAGGACGCGGTGGCCCCCGCGGTGGTGGCTTCCGTGGTGGTGGCGGTGGTGGTTTCGGCGGTGGTTTCTCGAGGGGTGGTGGCAGAGGAGGTCCTCGTGGTGGAGGCTTCCGAGGACGGTAGACAGTCTCTGTCTTGCCTGGTAGTACTGTCTTCTTACGGCGTTATGGGAAACGGGAGCTTTTACAGGAATTTATTTGTCTCTATATTCTTGTGCATCCTAGGAAAAATTTGCTGGTTCTCTGTACGCAGAGGCTGTCGTGAATCTCAGCCATCCAATTCATGTATTGCTACGATCGATTATGCGAAATATTGTTCTTTCATTATTTGTTCCAGGTCTTCGAAGAAGCCGTAAAATGCTTATATGACTGGATGGCAAATGTGGCGCAGTAACTTTTTCAGCGATGGTCTAGAGTGGCTTGTGACCGCGTGTGGCGCATGGCAACACCGCCTTGCAATGACGTCTGGCCACGCTTGTGCCGTAGAATCTGTGCGCCTGTCAACACTTCTGAAGACAGCTGCCTAGTACCATTGCATCATTTCTTTCCTATCCTCGCGACCTGTCTTCGATTATATCCAACGTACGCCACTATTTCGACTGTTTGTCCTGCGAGGATCTTCTTTCCGTCAAATACACCTGAGCATGTCTCGCAGGGTTTCTGCCATGCCGTCAAATACTTCCACGACTAGCGGTGTCCCACCTGCGGGTGACGGTGGTGAGCCTGCATCCCTGCAACAATATCCTCAGAGTCTGGGAAGCTAAGTGATAGCAGGTCAAGAAAAGCAAAAGATGCTTCTCTCTTCCGAAACAGGTCATTTTAGCATGATCAGGTTAGCCATTGAGAGTCCTTTGCTAGGAATTCAACCGAACCGTTGCACTTACACATTTACGCACATCAGGGCTCTGCATCTTGCTGATCTGGTAACTGAACTCAATGGTAATAAACTAGATCCTTCCTCAGATCCGTCTACAGCCCGAATCAAAGGCATCAACTAACACCCATTACAGGATTCTGCGGAGGCAAGCACAAATTTTCTCCTTCCTTCGAGCCTGACGACCCGGGACTAACCACTCATACACAGTGATGTCCGTCTTTTCTTCGATGCGTTACTGTCTTGGTGACCCTCGTGATTTTGGTGCAATTTGGGCGGCTCTGATCTTCATGCCCTTCGGGCTGTTTTTCGATTTCATGGATGGACGGATTGCTAGGTGGAGGAAAAAGTCGTCGCTCATGGGACAAGAGCTTGATTCACTGGCCGATTTGGTACGGTCTCCCACTCCACTTGTCACAATATTCTTTTCACTCATTGTTCGCTTTCCGTGCTCTAGATTTCCTTCGGAATGGCACCCGCTGCCGCAGCTTTTGCGCTCGGAATGCGCACCAGCCTCGACCATTTGCTCCTCTCCTTCTTTGTTCTGTGCGGCCTGACACGCTTGGCACGGTTCAACGTGACTGTTGCTGTTCTGCCGAAAGACAAGTCTGGAAAGTCGAAGTACTTTGAGGGCACGCCCATCCCAACGACCTTGTCAATCACCTTTTTCCTGGCCTACTGCGTCTCTCAAGACTGGGTGCTGGATGATCTACCCCTCGGCCTTGTAGCCCAGGGCACAGCGTTCGAGTTCCACCCGCTGGTACTGTTGTTTGTCTTGCATGGATGTCTCATGGTCAGCAAAACGCTGCATATCCCTAAGCCTTAAGTGCATGGAAAGCCGAATGGACAATTAGGCACTTGTCCGGATCAGGATTCCCATATGTGATAGAGATGTTTTTTACCAGCAATATACACCAAGGGAGACCAGAAAACAGGGAAAGCAAAAATAGTATGGTGCGATGTATCTGTGGAAGATAACGCAGTTGTCACAGAAATGAAAATAATTTGCATATGTTGCATATGTTGCATAGTGTCTCGCACTTCATCTTCAGCAAGTATCGGGATTGGTATTGTTTACAGGAGGAGATTAACTTTCAGTTTATTGCAATGATGATATCATAAAGCTTTATATTATGGCGATCCTTGTTATGTCATTGTGCAGCACCTACGCAATACTTCGTGCTCTAGTTCTCAATAGCGAGCATATTCAAGAATCAGCCTGAAAAGTTAGGTGTGAAATAATCTATGTAATATTTTAGGCTGGTATGTATTGAAGGAACTATTAAGAGCAACAGGTGACATTGGACGTTCGCTTCGAACCAAGGCGATATTCAGATTCATGCAGGAGACGTCACAAGTACATCCGTAGACGTCGTCCACAGGGGGGAATATAACGGCCCAGCTTGCAATAAGCTCGTAAGTAGGAAATTGAACCCAAACGAAATGATCATCCACATCCGATTTTCATATAATCGATGTGTCATATCATTGACTCAATCATGCCACAGGACCTACCTTAAACGGAGCGAAGTCCAATGCACGCCGAGTCCAAAATCATGAGGAACAGTCCCCTCTCGTGTCGATAAGCAGATCAGGAACTAGACGATGGAGCCGATGGCCACTCAATCCCTCTATGGAGATTCTAGCCTTCTGAGTTACTCTACCGATTTCGAACTACTAATATTACAGAACACGATGTCTTAGAATTCCCTATTCCCTCAATGACTAGCTAGATATATGATCATCGACATCTCCTTCCAATTATTCCACTGAACATAAAAGAAAGCGAAAAAAGAAAAGAGATTGGAGTGAGTCACCAAGACCAACCCCACGCCATCCCCCGAGTCAGTTATGGTCACACACACACACACACACACACACACACACACATTCACTCACACTCAAGACCGAGTGAGACCCTGAGGTTAATGTTACCAGGTCAGGTCAGTTCCAGTCCCAATGATCCATCCTCGTGTCCCTCAGCCAGCCCGACCAGAAAATATCTACCGTGTAGAGCCGAAATTCTCTTCCTTGGCAAAGCAATAGAAAATCCTGCGCTATTGTCTCTTGCGCGTTCACGACTGGTCTATCATTGACGGAGCTTTTAAAAATGGAAACCCCGGGAGAGACATCGTGGATCCTGGTGACACGTTCTAGACCCTCGTCCAGGGTTTCACTTTGAGTTTGGGTCTCATTTCTTCTCTTCTACTTTTTCTACTGGGCCGCTTGACTCACTTGCTTGCTCGCTCGCTGGCTGGCTCACCGTCTCTGTCTAGAAGACTAGTACTGTCTTGGTCAGGTGGTCAGCCACTCGACAGATTCTAATTTGCGCGATCATGGGGAACAGCCGCGAAGACTTGCCGGAGTAGGTATCCGGACAGGCCGAGAAAAGCGTTAAGTGTGTGTGTGCGTATGTGTCTGTGTAGTGGATTCCCGGCAGTGCCGGTGATCTTCCCTTTGCCCTGTGGATGGATGGGGTTGTGGTGTTGATAGTTTCATTTTCTACAACAATATTCTCTTGGTCATTTACTACTAGTAGGTGGGAATTGGTCTTTGTTTTCCTTGCTTTTTTTTTTTTTTTTCCTTTTCTCAGCTCTTACCTTTATCCTTTGCCGGTTCATCCGTACTATTTTGGGAATTCTGACATAGGTGGATGGTGTTCTAGGTCGAGCTTTGCCAGTGCAAGCCAGAGCACGAAATCCTACAGCCATCGCAGCATAGACAAAACCACGATAGACACCCCGGAGAATGCTAAATTTCGGACATCCGCTACCAGGCCTGGCATGATGATGAAAACGGATAATAAGCTTATTCGGCATGTGAAGGGAGTGCTCCATACCTACTTCTAGAATTCCTTCCATGGGCCGCGGACACGGAACAGTTAATCGTGCATGTTTGTTCCATCTTCTAATACAACTTGTGGGTATGTAATTGGTGGCGATGATCCAGCATCTTCCTCCACACGCGCGCTCCAAAGAAGTAAAAGTAAACGCAACATGCACGATGTAACAGACATGTGTCTACTTCCTGTAGAATGGGCGGCAAAAAGTCGCCGGTTGTTTCCTATTGAACATAGTTCCCGACCGAGGAGTCGTCATCAGTCGCACTTCCCATTGCCTATCAATCAACCTCCTGCAACTGGAATCAGCCCATGACAATTCAGTAGCACCTAAAATTTTGTTTGTCGAGAAGCGCCGTGATTCTATTTCCTGCACAGAATCTGCAGATTTACGCGTCAATGGGGGAGAAGCGGAGAATCCTTGCGTAGAAAGGTGGTGTTTACACACACATACACACTTCTACATACAGAACTTTTTTACGGGGCGCAGGCTGCACTTCTGCAGGGGTTCCAAGGTCCCACAATCTGCCTAAGCAGCGCCGCCCACCGCACCCCGGAATCGACCCGACCGTCTTGAACCATCGGAACCATTCCTGTTGCAGGTTTGGCAATGATGCAAGAGGATCTCCCTCGACCGAAACAGTGATGTGGCAAATGAAGCTCTGATACGTATAGTAAGTTAGTCTGGCAGAAGTTGAATCGCTACCCACTAGTGACTGCTTCAACGGTAAAGCCAAGCACGAGGAAAGTCGAACTCTTTTCTGACTCGAAAGAGAAGAGGGCCCGCCGGTCGCTAACTACCAACTAACTAACAAACTGGAGCACTCGAGTCCGTGACGGCGTGCATAGCTCCCCCTAAGCATCAACATCCCATTGGGCAGACCATGCGGATCAAGGATCAAAAAGGATTAGTTTGGATTCTCTCAGCGTCTGTTGGAATTGCGATGGCCCCGGAGTTTGGGCGGTTAATTGACTCCCCTGACCAGTGACATCCTCCGCCGTTCGTCCTCAATGTGTGCCGGCTCAAAAGTTTGGGGGGGGAAGACTACTGACGGGTGTTTGATGCTACTAGATACGTAGTTGGTTTACGCTCTTAGGTCTCGATATGGATGGCGCAACGAATTAGAGACCAAAAGCATTATTGACGCCAGAACCAATTCCATTGCCTAAAGGTTGGGTCCGGAAATCTCCTTACAAGTGGGCAGGGAAACTTCGCGCTGCCCGTCATGCAGTCATGCAAGGACTGCTACGAATAAGACCTGGTACAACTCATCATCATTAGTCAGTCAGATTTGAAAAAGTCCATCGTGGAGCAGCGGTTTCTATCGACATTCAATGGCTGGTGCCAGCACCCGAGCAGCAGCATTGTTACTGGTGAGGGTAGACGGGCGAGTTTGCGCGAGGCTTGTGTCCTCCTCGTACAGAAGAGGGCATCAGTGCCCGAGTTCGTACCGAGGATCTTTACTATTTATAAACCTCTTTCCGGGCAAAATTCGATTTGCTTCTTCCAATTCTGGTCGTTTTCGGTTTCTTTATGTTTTTGAGTTGGGTACGTACTTGTCTTGCCGGTGGTGCCGAATAATGATGGTAAGGGACAGACATAATTCCATTAGGGAACTTGCATGGAATGTAGAAGTAGCCATATGGAGTTTACATGAGGGCGAAGGAGAGTATCCTCGCCAACTAGATCAGAAGATGCTGGTATGTGCCTATGAATCGCACATTTCATGCCTTTCGAGTTCCGACCGCGGCATCAGACGGAAGGAATAAAGTATGTTATGGAGCAGAGAAGGGCGAGTTCCCCCCAAAAACGCCTGAGCATGTGCCTTTTCCGCCCATTCCCCTCTTTGTATGGGAGAAATATACAGCGCCGCCACCAGTCATCACGCCCGCCCACCCCATGACCGAGTGGATGGGGATGATTTTAGTGCATGCCAGCAGCAGCTCCAATTGTTATTGTGCCGCCCCGTGTGGCCCGAAAAGGAAAGGGATGAGCCCTGCCCCTGGACGGGTCTGCTGATGTAATATGATATAAGGAAGATGATTGGATCACAGCGACAGGTACGCGGGACGTGGTAAATTACCGCCCTGCGCATCCAGGGTCAGGTCCCGTCGGGGAACCACCAACAAGAGAACCGCGTCTGGAATCACGCACTGCTATTGGGGGAGAAGGCAGGGAATGATGGGAATGATGCTCCTCCCTCACGCTTTTGTTTGTCCCTTTTTTTTCGGCCGTCCAGTAGGGGAAACTTTAGTACGGGCGAACTTAGCACACTCACTAACTAACGAGCTGCCGCTGCTGCTGCAGAACAGACAGACAGACAGACAGACAGACAGGCACACAGGGCGCTTTCCTCACACACAACCACCCCCCCTCCCCTCCCTTCTCCTCCCTCTTGTCTCTGACCTCCCCCTACTACTACACAGTAGTACTAGTAACTACGCCTCCTCCTCCTCCTCCTCCTCCTCCTCCTCTCCTGCCTGGGCTAGTCTCCCGTCAGTGCGTCGCTTAATGCCTTCCCAGTCCAGTTCTCCGCCTATGCAGTAGTCACCCTGTGTGTCCCAGGAAGGAGTCTGTCAATCGTTCTGTCGCTTTCCCCTTCCCTGACCCTCTTTTCTCCCTCCTGCTTCAACTCAGTCGCTCTTTTTGGCCTTCTTTTAGGACATTATTGTTTTTGTGAATTTTTATTCCTATTTTCATTTGGATTTTCATTTTTCCAACTCTTCATACTCTCGCTTCTTCAGAACTGTTTTGGCCCAGGTCGAGCTTCTATTATCTGGAATCCCGATCTCTCTCTCTCTCAAGGGCCGTAATAGAAACTGCTACTTCCTCGTTATTACTTTCCTCTCTCTCTCTGGCCCCCCCTGTTGCTGCGGGTGCGATTTTAACCTTGGCTGATTTCCCTTCCTGAACCGTCCGTTCAGGCTCGCTCATTAAACTCTTTCCGACAGAAAGGGGTGCTTGAAACGACCGGTCCAAAGGGCCCTTCCCCGCTAGGGACCGCCTACCCCCAGGGCAGACACCACGCTCTTTCATCACTATCTTCACTCTAATCTTCACCTACCACCATCCTCTGACCCTCTGCTGTCGGTCTATACCCGACCTGATCTCCACGTCAAGGCCTGGTCCCATCTACGTCACTTATCCTCAGCGTCGGCCCTTGCAACCCATTCGTGCTCTTCACTTCCCGGAGGACCGTCGCGACACGTCCAGCTCGAGGACCTAGGAGAGAGAAAGACGACCAGGACTATCAATTTTCAAGTGGCTCTGAGAGGTTCAAAGGGTTACGCAGGTCGTCCCTTATTCTTCAATCAACCTCCCTGGCTGTTTCTTTGAGGTCACTTCTCGCCAAACTCAACCAACCAAACCTTACCCCTTGGGATCATTTCTTACGTCGACCATGTTCCATACCACGAAATCATTCACGATGCGGTCGGCTCTCGCTGCCTCAGCCCTTCTCCTGTCCATCAGTCTGCCTGCAACACATGCCTATACCGAGGAATACAATGGCTGTTACTCCGACTCGACACCACTGAAAGATCAGGGAACATATACATATCAGAGTGATGGGTACTGTCAAAAGCTGTGTTTGAAGGACAACTACTCAGTCTTTGCCTTGCATAACGGACAGGACTGTCTCTGTGGTAACCTGCTACCTGCCTCGTCAGCAAAGGTTGATGACAGCAAGTGTAATGTCGCATGTGCCGGCTGGCCTTCTGTGGAATGTATGTTCTCCTGGTATGAATCTTCCGTGGCGCGTTTGCTGACGGTGACAACATAGGTGGTGGCAGCAATACTTATTCCGTCTATCTTACGGGCATTGAGAACGACGTTGACCATTATTCGGCCTCGAGCACAAGTACCTCGACCACCGACAGCGAAACGTCTACATCATCAACCCAAGAAGCCCATGTCGTCACTAGCTCTGGCACCACGCAAACCGTGTATGCAACGTCCGGAACCGAAGCGAGCGCGTCTGCAACTGCCGAGGGTGCTACTGAAGCGTCACAGAAGAAGAGCTCGAGTGCCAACACTGCTGCCATTGCGGCGGGCGTCGTCGTGGGTGTAGTGGGAGCCTGTGCTCTTGCTGGCGCTGGCTTCTTCCTGTGGCGCTTCAAGAACCGCAAGTCGCAATACCGTCGTAGTGTTGGTGTGGACAACTATGGCAACCCGATGTCCCAGCACTCCATGTCGGATTCCCGTTTCGATGGAGACTTTATGGCCCAGCGCCGTCAGAGCAATGGCAGCATCGATGACGATCAAGACTTCTCGCGTCGCATCCTGCAGGTGAGCTTAGCTGAACGATGAATGAGGATAGAGGACTTGAGCTAACGAAGTACTAGGTGACCAACCCCGATCGACGCTAGAAGGGATGCGATCGCCAGCTTCCCATGGACAGTGCCGTTTGTGGACCAACATCCTATCTGTGCATGTCTTTTAACGATAGAGCCATGCCCTGCCACATATTTACTTCCTACCCTACACAACCTTCGCTTGTCACCATAAATTCACCCTTCACGACAGCTATCCTTGCTCTCTTTTTCTTTATTCCTGCTGGACTATTCGGCGACCTTGCAATATCAGTGCATGTCTGCAGATAGGATATGATGACCCCTTCAGCCACTGGCTATGAAAAGCACGTCCGTTCTATAGGTGTGGTATGATGCCGCCCGTGGCGGATAGCAACCTTCCAGGATCGTTGTTATTGAGAGAGCCGACCGTGACTCTTACTTTGGTGGAGGCTTGGGTCTCCTCAGGAAAACCCCCAAGTCACTGTCGCCATTGATGGTTACATCACCGACCAAGTGTTCTCTTTTTCATCACAAGGGCTTCTCAAGGTCAAGACTCTACGAGTCGGGCTGAGGTGTATCAGTCCAGGATCTCATATTATTTGATAAGGCGTTTGAAGTGGGCTGTATTTTAGTCGATTACCCTCGTGGACAGCATTTATTCTCCCAAATTTTTTGTTATTGAGCCGAGAACCCCCCAACTGTTCTATTTATGCGATGTTTGTTTCTATGGCGGTTGGCCGCGCGTGCTTGCCATGGGTACTACATAGAGTAGCCTTGGCTGGAAGATTGTAAGTAATGTGACGGACAGCCCTGTAGCTAATGTGAGGATGAATGTATACCATGTGCTTCTTGATGTTTTGATACAAGTCAATCATCTTGTAGCTGTGTATGGATCTTTTTTAAGCATCGACCCACATGTCTTGATGCAGTACATCCAGATTTTGAACATCAAGATGATGAACAGAGGTATTATTTTCCAACGAAGATGGATATAAGCATATTTGCTCCAGATATATTTATATTTATAGCCTCGCCAATCGTATATTACTGGTACGTGTTGTAGTATTGATATGTCCTTATAACGAATCACTATCCGGGCACTACTACATGACAATATATATATATATATATATATCTGCACCTCCACCAGAGTAGTAGTTAGTGCACTACTCACCACAAAAAATGAATCCGAATCCCTACATCACGCACAGGCGCTCAAAATTGGCCAAACAAGTCAATCTTTAACAACCATCCAGACAACTATCATACTATTCCACCACCCTTAGCATCTGTGAATCGACGCAACACGAATTGATCTAGTATTAGTAATTCATATAGAAGTCTCCTTTTGCTAATCCCAGCTACTCTTGAGTGCTCAATGGGTACATAGTACTACCTAAGCATCATTCAGCTGATAGATTCTCTCGATCTACCAACTAATATAAACTAACCGGTAAGAAATATATAAATTTCCAAGCCACGATAGATTCAAAGTTCATCGCAGATCTGTACTAGTATTATACCACCAGGGTAGAAATGCAAGATATCCGACTAGCAACTAAGTAAGACAAGCAGTCACTAACAACAGCATATCGTGATCATATATTAATATTCTTTTCGAAGACGCCTTAGTTCACTGTCTATTGTAGGATATTCATATGGGATAGATATATTTGTAGTATATATCACGCCAGTCAGTTTCTTTCAACATAAGTATTATCGTTGATTCTTTCATTTACTAGTGTTTTTTTTTGGGAAATTGGGATTAGAGTGGAATTATAGAGTGCAGCTTTTGGTTATTGTTGGTGAATTCCTTTTTTTATTTGGAGGTGTGACTACTAATTAGTTGCTTTTGTTTATAGAGTGACTTTTATATATATGTCGGGGTATATACTACTAGCATTGCTGATTGGGACGACTTGTGAGTAGAGTATTTATATATATTTATGGTTGGAAATATTGACATCTCCCAGTCAACTAACACTACTATCATGGAGTTCTGCCACCCGAATGGACATACTATTCTGGAGGAGAGTAAAAAAGACTGGATAATGGCTGAAAACCTCTCGATGGGAGCATGATGTATGATGAGCTGGTGAGTACTACGTTGTTTGAAGAGTTTATTATCTACGCTGGAGGCTGACAGGGAAAGACTGATATTGGAAGAGAGAGGAACAGGAACAAGCGATGAATTTCAAATCATGTAGTAGATAGGTAGGGAGTATGTAACATGCATTCTTGTCCACGAGGCATGGTGTCTTTTCAACACACAAGATATTAAGCACTGCTTGTGGAGAACAATGGTTGAGTACGTCACTCACTAGAGGGGGAACAAAGAGCCGACCAACAGGAATGCGCGGTCCCGAGTTCTTGGAATGCGGAGAGAGGCAGTCAGTTCCGCAACCAAGTTTGGTAGCATTTCTTTGTCTGTTTGCTCTTGGACTCAGCAACTACTTCTTCACTGCAATTTACCTCGAAGACCTGCGCATGGTCTCTTGACAAGCGACAACGCACGTGGTGTGGGTATATTCCTTGTCTCTATACTTTCATCTGCACATACGTATATCGAAAGGAGACGGGTAAGGTCTACGGCAGACATGTCTCGCAGGAAGGACCCGAACACGAAAGGGGATGTCGATGTCGCTCTGCAGCAACCCCTGAACGAGTCGGAGTCGGAGCCGGACCGGGCACCGAAGAAATCGAGACTAGATTTCAGCTCCAACGATGGCGGTGATAAGCGAAATGGTCTGGACCAGTTCATGGCCTATCCTATCCACAAGGTCAACCGACTCCTGGAGCCTGGGCCCATCCTGCTTGTGGCGACCGGCTCCTTAGCCAACAAGACGCACAACATAATGACAATGGGCTTTCATATGATGATCCAGCACGAAGGACCAACACTTGTCGGTGCTTGCATTGGGCCGTGGGACAAGAGCTATGATAATCTGAAGAAGACGGGCGAATGCGTGCTCGCCATTCCTGCGGTGGAGATGTTGGAGCAGACCGTTGATATCGGCAACTGCAGTGGAGAAGATGTCAATAAATGGGTGTCTTTTGGAATAAACCCCGTCCCAGCTCCTGATCCTGCATCTGCAGATGAGTCTTGGGGTAGAAAAGGGGGAGAGAAAGCGAGAGCACGGGCGCCTTTGGTTGGAGGGAAGGATGTTATTGCCAACATTCAATGTATGGTTGAGGACCGAGCGTTGGTGGCAAAGTACAATCTATGGGTGCTGAAGGTGACTGGAGCATGGATCAATAAAGACATGGATCTAGAGTATGGCCAGGGAAGCAGAGACCCAGCAGATGATGACGATCGTGTTGGTGGTGGCAAACGAAGGAAGAGGGAAATGAAGATGGCTCACCACCGCGGAGATGGCCGGTTCGTGGTTGACGGAAAGGAAGTCGACATGAGAGTCAGGATGGTCAAATGGAAAGAGTTCCAGGATTAGACTCGTCAGGGGCAAGATCTGTTGGAATCCACTCATCGATGACCTGCAGCTGAATGTAACAGGATTGCAGTATGCTGTTTCGTCTCATACATGGTATGCGCACAACTCTGCCATTATTTTAATGAGCAGATGGTAGGGTGCAGAGGTACTGAGACAACCGTGACAGAAGGCCTTGCTTAGTGCATCTTACTCTGCACAGCTGACATTTCTGCCCTGTTGATAGTGTCATGCTTAAATTGCGATTGCAGGATCTGTGAACGAGTCAGCGGCGAACGCCAACCCAACATGTTGGTTCCGGTTGGTGCCTGTTGGTGGCTGTTCCTGCTACGTTGCCTGCATAGAACTTGGTTGCAAAGTGGAGGAATACAGGTAATCCATGTGGAGGAGTATCGGTATCTCAGCAGAAGTAAAAAGGTTAGGGACCATACTGGCATGTTACTGTCGAATGAGGGCATTGATACACATGCGGGAGTCACCGTACTAGTTTGAACAGAGCTCTTCTTTTCGCGTCAAAGAGATTATCTGGAATCTTCTAGGGGCAAGGATGCCTCGTGGCAAGTGACCCCGCTATCTTGCGATCCCTGCCGGTATCGAAGTACTGCATGATCGCCGTCGTGCTCACCAGGGGGTGGTGCTCCGCAGCCAGCACACGTGTGGATGGATGAAACACTCCTGAGTGCCATGCAGAAGACTGGATCCATGTCGGGACGCCCGGCATATTAGTCCGGGCGCAATTAATTTGTTCTGCGCACATCATTAGTCGTCGGATAAAAGCCATTGTCTGAAGGATTCCTTAGATCCTTTGAACTAGTGCTCCCTCGCTAGCAGGGTATTCGTTCCTTCGAGGTTTAGTCCGTGATGGAAAAGGGCGGTGCAGAGCTGCTGGGGAGGGACGATTCTGCTAGCTTGGTCTGGTAAGGTGACTCTTCACAGGCTGGTTGTCGGATCAGGCCCTTGATGGTTCAGAGGGAGCAGGGGTATCTGGGGACCCTGGGCACGATGGTTCAAGCTGACGCGCCAGGGTCATTCCCAACTGCTCGAAGACATGCAAGCCCTGCAAGTCGCGGCTCGCAAACCCATTGACACTTTAGGATACTATAGCGATCCGCAGTAGGCCGGATGTGGCAGGAGTGAGATCAGACCATGTGGATATCAACCATTTCAGAGCGCATGGCACCCCTGTCAAGGCGCGAAGTAACAGGCCTCGTGGCTCTGTGACCTGTAACAATAGTACAGACTAGGTTGCAGTAGGTTGCAAACTAGAAGCTGCATGAAGATGTACCTCTCCCAAAGTAGTATCCAACGTAAACCGTAGGCTGACGTGTGGAATGTTCGACGCAGCACGGAAACTGCATCTTCACCAATAGCCGCTAGAAGGGTTGGACGGCCGATCACACTTTCCTGGTCTTCAGGTGACTAGATTACACCGTGTCGAGCTCAGCGTCGGTCATCATTCGCTACTAGGGCTCGTGCTAGCAGGGGGCCATGCTGACAGGGGCTACTATGACAGGGAGACGTTATTTTCCGGTATTGGGATTAGCTTGTGTCTATTATACGTTATCAGCGAAATGCTCTGGAAATAATGGAACACACGGAAAAGTACACAAACTATATCTTGGTTACACACTGGAAGAATCCGAATAACTAATCTGACCAGTGAACTTTCTTCGATCAAGAATAGATTAGGACTTGATATTGATGCTCGTGCAACTGTGGTTGCTTGTGTGGAACAGACACCGGAAGGGCCGTTCCGCTCTTTGACAAGCCCAACTGGCCTAAGTTCTTCTGGCCAACACATACGGCGAGTGCGGTGTCGATCGCAGACATCTTCGGCCTACGTGCCCTGTCGGGTTTTCCGGTCCTCAGCACCTTCGATGTGGAACTGATGAGGCTGATTCGCCTGTCCGTGTAGCGGAGGGTGAGGTCTATGGGGGGGGACAACCAAGCCACTTAGATAGACGAACTCGAAAACGCTGCTTGGCGGTGGGTAGTAGACAGCCTCTTAAAATCTCTTGTTAGGACGCGAATAATATGGCGGGTATTCCGTCGCGGCGTAGCCCGTCTACTCATCTAATGCTAATTAGTCAAGGAAATCTTAGTGGCTACACCATGCGTAGCGCCGTAGTGTCTTGGCTGGCTAGGGAGCCGTCCCCTGGTCCCTCAAGCTTAGCCTCAGAGAACGGGCTCAAGCGACTTATTTAGTGCAACGTACAGCGTGCTCCAATTTGCTGTTGCTAGCTTCCTAGGAGGTTAGTTGCAGCGCTTCGAAGGTTAGTGAGCGCGCCGGTCTTATCTGATGATAACACGCTCGAGCAGCGGGATGATTCCGTCCAACTCTCGACAAGAACCCGCCCAGTGCCCACAATAACATACCCCAAGTGTGGGCTGTTCAAGATTGGGTCATAGGCAAGCTCTCCACTTCGACGAATCAGGGAGGTGGCGGAGTTATAGTATTGTGATTTTTTGTCGTAGGTGTGTAATCTGGTCGAAGATTTTGTTGCATATCACAGTGTCTTTCTGGAGGCTAAAGGCGTGGAAGCCATCCGACAGTATACCGCAAATGGGAAGCCTGCAGCCGTCATCGATTACCCCTTTTAGTAGAAAAGGAGATTATCTGCAAGGAGGTATGCAGACTTATGTCTCGGGCACAGTTGAACAGACTAAACTGTCCACACTGGACCGGACCGGAACTGCGCTCGGGCTCAGATCGTCCGACGGGGATACTGAAGGTTGTGAAGACCAAATTTCCCTGTTTGTTCGAGCGGGTCCAAAGTTGGATGGGATTACCTAAGGCAGGTGTCTTGACTCTTGACAGCCTCAGGCAAGGCTGATTCGGGTTCGGATTCGACACCTGATCTATCACCTACTGATAATTTTGATGATGGCGCAGGCAAAGTCTAAACCCAAAACTGGAATAATCATCGATGATCTTCTTGAAGTTCACAGCAATCACAGTGCATGTTTCATGTGCTAGGTACACAACAGGCCTTTTCCACAGGTTTTGCGAGTCGAGATGAGGTAAGCTGATCATGTTTGTCATGCCACCCTTTCCCCCCCCCTAGCTCCCATATCTTAGGGGAGGGTAAGAGGTTTCGAATAGATGAAAGTGATGACCATCTCGCGTGGTACAGAGTTCACCAAACCCTCGGGGTGCGGATCATCAGATCCTACCTCGATGTCATCGATACCTTTGTGTTCATAGTCGATCCTCTCATAAGCTTCCTGAATTCTAAGGCTTTGCGAGGGAACCTTTAGACTGCGGGATCACGTTCCCGCTTTTGTGGCTCCAAACTGTAAATCCTCCAGATGGCCTTTTCCTTCCATGGAATCTTGCTAGTTGCTACATCCTCCGGGAGTCTGGAGGGGGGGTTCGGACTATGACTAGCCTCCGGAGACCGGAGTGCAGTGTCCCCTCATTCCAAAGACGATCCAGATTCTGCTGTCCTCGAGCCGGACCGGGGCAGATTCTGGCTCCGGCGGCCATAATCCACCGACGGATTCCACTTTTTGCCGAGCGTCCGACGAACTTTACCTGATCAGTATAGTAACTCGTTCGGGCAAGGGATATGGATAAGCAACGGGCTGTGAACCTGTGGGTTGTCATGGAAGCGTTTCAGAATCATCAGCAACAAGGGCAGTTTTTTTTCCGACGACGCAATGATGACTGCAGAAGCTATCGTCACTCTGCATGGTTAGTGCAGTCTGGCATCGAACATACTTCACACGGCATTCCTCGCGAGATGACCGCAGCGCCCGGCGTTGCGCTAGACATTGTACTTTACCACTTAGACAGACCTTAGGTCTTCGATGCTTGCTTCTCTGCTCCAGGGTTGCATCTCGTAGCGGGCTCCTTAGATGACCAGTCGGCCAATAAATTCCTGGACTGACGGTTAGGATGCTGATCATGTTCCGTTACAGGCTAGTTCATATGTCGTTTTGGAGGGGGTGGTGGAGGAGGAGGCAATTGGCACATGACAGCTCTCGATCGTCTAGTACCGATCAAGAATCACGTAGGCTACTAGATTGAGTATGTTGTCAGTATAACCACAAAGTGGTACGCATGCACTACTATAACATAACAAGACTGGAGGCCTTCTGCATCACCATTGGTCTGTTCGTATAGAAGATCTGTGGGTGGATACTCTATAGTACCGTCGAGTTATTCACTCCATCTCCTAACATACCAGTCGTTATTGACCCTGTTCTGCCGCCTCGAGCCATCATGGTAGCACAAGCCGCCGGTGGGCAGGGGGCCAGTCCAGGGCTGCTAACCCAGTGGTTCCTCCTTCCTTCCCCACATCTCGACCACGTTGTCGACTCCTAGCTTACCCTCGTGGCATGAGAGGTCGGGCCATGCCATCAGGGACGGCGTATTCCGTGCTAGACTTCGTATCCTTGCTATCATCATTTGTCTCGATCGCGTCCCATCAATTTGTATGCCGTATACACAGGCGTATCCGACGGCATAGATGAGGCAGAAATTGCCTTTTCTAGTCTTCGTGACTTGTCCAGAGAATCTTTTTTCATACGTACTACTCCATGAGCTAGCTGTCTCAAGTATCAGCAGAGAATATTTCAGAAAAAAATTCGGGCAAAGATTCTTAGGTGCAATGAGAGCCAATGAAGCCAAGCCGATTATCATGGCTGGTACTCCAATGGACTACACAAACATTGTCTTGTCCTAGTGAGAAGAGGTGGGAGAATTGATCACCCTGTACGGATCCTGAATGGTTGCTGCTATTGCCCGGCTCGTCATCATTCTGTGAGGGATCACAATCCTAGCATGGGGGCCCCGCCACGTGAAGGCCCGAGAGCCAATATGGGCTGCGGGCGGCCTTGGTGTCATGGCGATGCATGATGGACCTGGTGTCTAGGCCTGAGGCACAGGTTGGCCATCAAGTCTGCAGTAGCTAAGCCGCCTCCTGCATTTTAATTAGTTGCTACTATTAGTTGCTTGACGAATATCCACGGGACCCGCTCTCCTATACAGGACCACCAGCAAATTTCTCCGATTTGGCACGTTGCAGCCCCTCCATCAGAATCGAGGGGTTTCAGCTTCATAGTCTGCCCTCACTGTTCCCATGCCTATGACAAGCGGTGAGCTCTAAATTTTGTACGATATCGTTTAATTTGTATTTATTTCAGCAGTATACTGAGTCGGAGATGACTTGAAATCATGCTAAAGTATACGACCCGCTTCTGTTGAAGTTCGTTGAATTGTGTTGTCATGTATCACCCAGTTGGAGTCTGTCGGGGAAGTATGCCACCCCTGCTTAGGGTAGTTTCCCGAAGAAACCCGCTTATCAAGGGAGCGAGCTTCTCCTATAATGAGAATCAGACCATGCTGTCGATCCCTGACACATGGCCACCAGGATAGTCCGTGGCTTAATATCAGGCCTGCCATCTGTCATTCATATTAAACACCCTCTAATAATCGGTGTTATTAATGACAGGAATGGCTGCTAAATTGTGACGGGTAATTTCGGCATGGATCTGCCTCTATGCCGAATCGAGTCGCACCTACTCTTAACGGAGACCCAGCCACAACTCCATTGACGGAACGGGAGTGCCGCGAGTCCGCAACCTTCGTCTCCGATGGGGACGAGAATGAGTGACCCAGGTGTGTATTACATATGTTACTCGTCTGTGGGCTGGATTCTTTATCGCAGGGTTTACTGCATTCGCTGCTTCGCATTCTATACCAAAAAGGGTATCTGCCTCGCTGATGAGATCACCATTTCGAAACTTGAACTAGAACAACTTAATGCTTATTCACTTTTCTGCCCCTCGAAGTGTAAGGCAGACTGCAGTTCGAAGCACATTGATCCACGACCTGAAACAAGCTAGAAGCCCATGTGAAGTCAGAATGACCATGGCCCCCATGTTTTCTGGGACCTCTACCTCCTGGAAGGATGCACGAAGCGAAAACATTCTTGTTCCACAGGGCTGGGCATTTGTGTACCTAGCATAGACTAACCGTGTTTGGATTTTCAGTAAGGAGGCCTGAGGTAGCATCATCCCAAGGCTCCCTTGCTCGGTAGAGCCGCTACGGAATGCTTCTGTGATAGCAGCGCTATGGACGGCCTAAGCATCTAACCAATACCTTTGTGTAAGGGGAATGACCCGTGTTTGTTACACGAGTGGGTCTCCAACACACTGATTTCCCAGTTAGGCCATTTCATCTACAGCACCACTCAGCTCCGTTCATCACATCGCTACCACAACAAATTGCCTGCTCTCTGAACCTAGTTAACGACCAACACAGCTTTCCAACATTGCTCCAGGCCTCTGATTGTTCGTGTCTTGCCTGAGTAGTAAGAGTTTGCCCCTGAAAAAGCTGGTTCCTGATGGTGGTCATGGTAAGGATGTAGAGTGCTTATCTCGGCTATTCCTTTCATCCTCCTTTCTCTAGATACTCCGTCGTCGTCTTCTTCATCTGCTGGTGCTAAGGCTTCCTTCCGTTGTCTGCAGAGAATCCAGGGATCCTGAGAAAGACCGATGCTCGGTCACGTGGAATTCAGGGTAATGCACTTTACAGACTATCAGTATCCATGAAACATTACTTGGCAGGCAGACTCGGACTGGCCGGCTAAAACCCGGCGGACTTGACGATCGCCAACGGAGGGGGGTAGCCTTAAGACTACCTAATACAGCAACAACCCTGCCATCGCACGTGGGTAATAAAACAATTCTTACTACTTTGTACTACTGAGGACCGGGCGCTATGTGAGACCATGGAATAGCGCGCACGTCACTACTAGACTACTGGTAGATTGCAATTTGCAACACCTCGTTTGGAATAGTAGCGGAAAAAAAAAATGAAAAAGTCAGCAGATACCGGAAAGCCATCTGGCCCCATACAGATAAGACGAACAACTCTCTCTCTCTCTCTCTCTCTCCACAGCGCTAGAAGAGGCTCGATCGATTGTCCATGCTATGACAGTGGACACTTGACGGGGTCGCTTGAGGGGAGTCACTCCCGTTAAGGAAACAGTATAGACCATCTCAGGCTAGCGGGGCGCCGTTAAGAGGCTTTGCTGCTCGCCAGACGGTCGAGGAAATGAACAAGGCTAACCGTGACAATAAATGATCTTACTCGAATACACAGGGTCGCGTCAGTTCGCAGAATATTGGACCAATAGTAAGATTGACTGATGCTGCAGATGAGTTATTATTAGGCACTCGTGCTTCACATATGGTTTCCTGCAGTTGGAATCTTGATACAGCCGAATTTCTTATTCTGACATTGCATTTGTCGACAAGTGGCCCGGGCGGTTATCTATCGGGCAAGCAAGCAAATATCCTGGAAACCGTGTGGTGGTGTGTGCCGCAGTACCACCGACTGAATGAACCCTATTGCTCTCGCCCGGATGTCAATTGACAATTTCAAATGGCTCACAGTGGGTCGCCCCACTTGGTCCACGTTTAGCTTGAATGGAACTTTGGCCAGTGTGGCCCGTGGAGTACGGAATAGCCCGATCTTATAAGCCTTTTCCTCTTTAGCTTAAGGACCTTGCCTAGCTCCCTGAGTTTGGCAGCCCGTCTCCAAAAGTGGACCACCAAATGGAGAGTGCTTGAGGCTTTGATGAAAGCCTGAGGAGCGACACCGGGGTTGGCTGGGTGGGCTATCCTGGTCAGTCAAGTCTCTGCCCACTACTTTAGCCTGCTTAAGTCTGGAGTTGGTTCGAAAATTAGAGGGCAACAGACCTGGCCAGAATGCATTCGTCCTCCATTGGCATAGACGAGCCCCCCAATCATGAGGCTCAGACAGCCAACAAGTTCCCCAATTTTGTGCAGTAATGGTGTTCGACCTTCAGGCTCTGCATGATGTTTTCTCCTTATCAACAATATCCACACCCAGTATCATCTACCCCATAGTACTTACTATCCTTGGTCTCTGATAGACAGACACCCCTGCACAATCCTCTCATCTCACCTCCACCATGTCAGCAAATTAATATAAGACTAGTAATAGTAGCACTGCAGCAGGGGTGAACATAGTCAAGGGGAAGGGGAAGCCATGTGGTTGGCGGTCTTGGCCTGCCAACCTGATGATGCCATCTGTTTGGGCAGTATAGGAGTAGATAGTATAGGTGGGAGAAAGGTAGCCACCACATTCTACACCTACACTGGGCTGCTACGGACCACAACGGCCATCACCCGAACCCATCAGCACACTCCGTAGTGTATGACTCGTATCTTCATAGCTAACGGGATCGACTGGGATCGAATCCTGAGCCATGTGCACAGGGTATTGTTGCCCAGAAGTGGGGTACCCCTTTCTTCCCCCCTCTTTTTTCTCCATATTCGTCTCCGTGATCCCGTCCGTCACCTTCCTCCTTCGCACGAGGAGTATGAAGAGTCCGGTTCCGCTAATTAATTTGATTTTTTTTTTCTTTTAATGAGAGTGTGTGCTTCTGGCTGGGTTACCCGAAAAGCCTAACCTTCCCTTTTCTGATTCTCTCGTGCCGGCCGGGACTGGAGATCTGGAAAACCATGGCTCAGCTTACTATGCAGTGGAGTCTTGTAGAAAACCAACAACAAACGGAGCCGTTGAAGTATGATTATTCGATCAGTCAGTCAAACTGGAATTATACGAACGAGGTAGGTCAGATGTTGTAATTTTTCTCTTGCTTTTAGTTTTTCACTATTGTTATTTTTTTTATCCTAATTCCCTGCCGTAAAAAAACCCGATGGGTACAGGACGGGTTCTTCTTCACTCCATCTGCAGTGCGCCTCAGCCGCAACACCACCTGGACTGCTGGTAGCACGGTGTTGCTTGAAGAGGGAACTTGAAGGGATGTTGGCCCCATGGCGCCTGTCATTTGCCCGTTCGACCAACGAGGCCCACAATAACGATGGATTAGACCAAGCCAAAAGAGGGAAACCCATCGTTCCTGCCAAGTGAGTATGACAAAAACGCCCTGCCGTCTTTTCTTTTCTTTTCTTTTTTTTTTTTTTACCTTCTCCATTTTTTTCCATTTGGTCTTGTCTGACTGTTTATTTTATTTTATTTCTTACCTTCCTTACTGGATCAATTAAATTGATCCGTAAATAATCCTGATCGGGAAAGAGATGACAGGATTCCACTTTTCAATTCCCACTTTTCTTGTAAGTAGACTGGATACATCGGTTAGCCTCGCTGGGGAGAGCGGATTCACAGTTCCGTCTCCATCTGACCTGGTGGTAGTGAAAGTAGTTCAAGTCTAACATAGCCATGGTAGCAGTGCTAGTCCTGAGTGGTTGCTTGCTGTGATCACCCTACAAACTGATCATCAAACTGCAGTGCACTGGCTCTCGCTTACCTGCCTTAGGTACATTTCTCTCCCTTGGTGCAGAGCCTGAAGGAGATTGGACGATAATTGCAGTGTCGTATTTATTTTTATCTCTGATTATTATTATTCTTATTATTATTAGTCTCACGGTTATTTTCATGATTTTTTATTTTCCTTATTACCATAACAATACATTGTGATTTTAATTTAATTTAATTTTTTTATTTACTATTTGGTTACTATGCTTCCAAATCATTTCCCACCTTCGCTTTCCCCGGCGATCGCTCGGGAAGGACTAAGAAATACCAACTAGATAGAGTAACTGGGTGGTAGTAGTAGTGGTTCACCCAGGTCTAGCCTCATCGAGTGGTGCTTTCTATATCACTTTTTCTTCGCTCACTCCAGACTACCCACCCTGACAGCCTCTCCGCCACCATTCCGCCCGTTTCAGATCGTCACTTTACTTCTTCTTCTTCTTCTTTTTTTCCCCATCTTAATCTCACTGCCCCAATCCGGCCTGCAGATGCGAGGCATTTTTCCTGCCTCATCCGTTCTGATCTCACCCTGGTCTGTTCCCCAATTCTGCTAGTATAGCTGCATCACAGCCCACCTCCCACTTTAACCCCCAATCTCCACACTACCACATGTCTATCCCGTTCCTGACAAGTTCTGGGTCTGTTACAGAATGATCAGGGGATAGCCTCCTCCAGGAACCAAATCCTATATCTTCCGCTCACTCGCCAATCTAAATCCCGTCTATCCTCACTCCATCACAACCAACTCTATAAGATCAAAGCATCTTCCTGCCTCTTCATCCTTCAAACTCCAACAACTCAAACTTCAAACAACTTCAACTACTACCAATCCTACTCCTGCTACAACAACAACAACAACAACCACCACCACCACCAATACCTTTTAAAACACCATCAATCACACCAAGCAGAAAGACGAAACTTTAACAATGCGTCGAAGCACTACTCAATCGGAGATCCCTCTCCCTATCACCTACACCCCAACTACGCATCGCATCAGCAAAGCGAAGAAGGGAAAGCGTGTGCATGCTTGCGAGTACCCGGGCTGCAACAAGGTTAGTACCATGAGAATGCTGTCGCACAGACTTGGCAACAAGCTGACCCTTCAATTCAGGTCTTCACAAGAGCCGAGCACCGAAGGTAAGCCACTGCGCTTGTGCCGCAATAATCTTGCCTGATCGGTATGCTAACTCAATCTTACAGACGCCATGAGCTGAACCACAACCCTGAAGCCCTATTCCGGTGTACCCACAGCCACTGCAAAAAGGCATTCCACCGCCCTGACCTTCTCGCCCGCCACATGGAAAGACAGTAAGTACTTCCTGCTACTACGGCTTGCTTGTCTCTTTTACTGACGATTACCCTCAGCGAATTGGAAGCACAGATGGATAGGACTGCCCAATGGCACCAGCAGAGCCGTACTCCCATCATCTCTGAGCCTTATGTCCCTGCCACCACGTCTATGCCCGCAACTCAAACACCATACCTGGCTGTCACCCAACCGCACAATGCGATGTCGGTTGGGGCCCTCGTGGCGCCTGCCATCCACCCAGACCTCTCCAATGACTGCGGCTTGATGTGGAATAGTGTCGAAATTACATCTGGACACCAGACTCCTTTGTACCAAGGCCCCCATCAGATCCACGAGTCCGTAGAAGACAGTCGGTACTACGCTACCCCGGAAACGTGCCCGTCCCCTATCTCGGATGGCACTTCCCTCTCAGTTCACTCTCACTCCCGTTCGTCTGTCGTCTCCACACCGGTTACGGTCGCTGAACCGTATCCCGAGAGCCTCATGGAACCCGACCTGACTTCCTCGCCAATGTCCATGCAGTCGACTATGCGCTGCTGGGAACAGCCAGACACCAGCCTCCCGTCCCTAAGCATGATGCCTCTTCCTCTCACCGAAAGCCTCCTTCATCCGGTATGTCAATCAGACAGAACATCCACGATAGTATAATCATCGCTAACCTACCATTGCAGTCTATCCACTGCCATTATCCATCGCCCAGCTGGTCAGCGAGCCCAAGCCTGACCTATGAGGAACATGCCCTTCCCCCCGCCTCATACCCGCCCGCAATGAACTGGAAGTCGTGGGCGATATGAGCGACAACCAAGCCAACAGGCGGTGATAACTTTCATTTCTTTACCACCGACGACAGGCCGGTGCCTAATTAGGGCTTATGAGCCATGCTCCCATACGACTGATACGCTATTACTCGCCTCCCTCTGGATGAAACGCAGTGATAAATCTTAATATCTCTGGTACTCCTAATTCGTGCGGGCCGGGAATAATGCGACCATACGAGAAGAAGAGAACTACGCAGCATCACCGTCAAGCCGGTCTCGCACCGTTCAATCGAACCATAATACGACACTAATGCCGTCATGCACTGACGTTGGCATCACCGGGTCCACGAGGCTCTGGGAAAAGGCCATTAAAGAAAAAAGTGGCCTGATCCCATAATCCATCTGCCTACTATCTTTCCTTCTTGTCATTTCCTTTGTCTGTCTGCACATATTTCCTTTGTTCTGGAGAAAAAGCCTTGGTTTGCGAATGGCTACCCGGCTGTGGGATGGCGTCCATTTTGGATCTTTATGAATTGATTATATACCCATGTTGTGTGGCTTTCTTATTTTGCAACGTGCACTGATTGTCCATATGTCATGTTATATTGAGTTATGCTAGCTTGATGGTTTTCTTACTTTCCCTTTTATTGTGTGTCTTGATGCCTTATCTGAGCCAATGATGTTTTCTCTTTTCTTTTCCTCTATGCAACCTTGTACAATGCTTTGCTTTTTCTTATAGAAATCATTTTGTATACTAGTATAGACTACGCTTCTTGCTGCAAAACAGATCATTTTAACACTTCACTTCTTCTGATATTGTTTTTGATAATTCCTCTGATAATATTTCGAATAGCTTACAATGTTTAAATATATATTGACTTCGAGAATAGACATTGGTGTCTCTTTATTTTTGAATAGCTAATGAGTCTTGTAGTGTGGAATCCATGAGGATCTGACGAGAATTATGGCACAAATACTAGTCCGTTGAGAACAATCCAGACGATGTTGGCAATCATGATACCAGGACTATGTATCCCATTAGTGACTGCTGCTAGATATGTTTCTCATGCCATGATGATATCTGAGTTCATCTCGCTAGATGAGACTCAATTCCAGCCTAGAGTCTAGAAATATCCAGGATACCAAGTCGCCATTAATATCCTATCCTCGTCTACCAGACAAATAGCTATCTAGGCACCTGGCAATTACTCCATCTAGCTAATATTCGTAAATCATCAAACGTTCCTCAGCTCATCTCTGGCTGGGATGACTCTCCAACACCATCCACACCAGCTTCGATGTTGTCCCCGCTCCTCTCTAGTAAGATACTCGCCTGTTTCACGCTCATCTTCATGCTCTACTACGCAAGCACCCACTGTGACTCGTTTCTTCGCCTTGTGTTTGACGCGGCCTCCGATGCCTATGATCTCCTGTCGGAAGTAGCCGGGTTCTTCTTCCTCACGGTGTTCCCAGCCGTCATGGGCATGGTTATGGTGTCGTGGAGGACTCTGGCTGTGGCGGTGTTCGTAGTAGCGGCCGTAGTCAGGGGGGCTCCCTGAGGCTTCGTCCGCTTCGCATTCTACTTCTAGCTCGATTTCTTGAGCGGCAAGACAGTCCTCTCCTCGACCGCATTTCACGCCCTGGCAGCCTTCGCCGATACCAGTGCCGAGACCGCCAAGGTAGGTACTATAACGGGTGCGCCATGTCCATACCCGTCGGTAGGTTGTATCGCTGCTGCGTACTTGGTGTCCGCACTGGTGACAAAGCCATATAGCATCATCGCAGGAGCAAGGTGTACGCTGGAATGCCGAAATGATGGACCGAGGAGTCTGAGAAGGCGAATTTGCGTAGATATTGTGTGGATGAGCATGTTCGTAGGGTGGCTCGATAAGCTCATTCAGCGGGGCCGTACGACAAGTGGTGCAGAGACGACGAATGCGGTGCCTGAGCATGTGGCTGGATGGGGGTTTGATAACGCAGTTCTGGGTGACAAAGGTATCAGTATTACCATGAAGACAGAGAGCTTGGTGGAACGGACTCACCCGGCACACAACCTTGGAACATCGACGGCATTCGGCCACCATATCTCGGGCGCATTTGGAGATCTTACCACTGGTCAAGCGTCCGGAACTTCTGGCGTTCTGGCTGAGCAAGCGCATAACCGACTTGACGCTGTCGGGAATGCAAGCTCCGCTGTCCAACATGTCCGACAGTGTCTCGATATACTCATTCTCACAACGCAAGGTCTGCTTCACCAGCTGCTGGCGATAGGGAGACAAATTGGCGTGGAATTGACGGCATGTCCGCGAGAGGGCGTGCAGAGTATTCAGATCCACCGAGCGAGCAATTTCCTTGATGATTCTGTATCCGCAGTTAGCACACCATACCGAACCAGACACTGGAGCGGCCTGGTTCAAAGTGTCTCATACGGATAGCAGCTCAGAGCAGCTGAGAAGGCATTCCGATTTGGATCTTGTTGTGGCGCTTTAGGGATGGGAGAAATGCTGTGTAACGGGTCTGTGGAGCGATCACTGTCCGCGGATGGATCCGCTGCACGATGCGGCGGCTCGTCCGGCCTGACGGGCAATAGTTCGGATAACCCAGGCTTTTTGGGTTCGATGTAGGGATGTAGGAAGGAATTGGAGGGACCCGAGATGCTATGCGGGCTAAGCGCATCGTCTTCGAAGTCAATGAAAACCACCATCCTGTTTAGAGGGAAGTAATGATCACACAGGCGGAGGGAAAAGAGATCCACAGGTTCCGTAGAGGCTTGCTAGCCGGCAGCAGCCTGGATGAACGAGCAACGAGAATTGAGCAGTAGAAGCGAGGCAGACGAGCCAAATCACTCTGGCTGGGCCATAATAGGATTATAACACGTTCAAGGAAGCACAGGATGCCTGTTGAATGGCTGCAGTGGGATGATACGGCAGGGAAACATCCAGCTCCGCTCCGTATTCGGCGCGGGTCCTGAAGATCAACAGCAGTGGTTCGTCTCGGGCGATCGAGAACCCGTGGGCAATTTGGCTGGGTCAGATGGGGAACCCCAACGTGGAACCGAAACCTTCAGGGCGGCCCTTATTATATTTGAGGCAGACAAGTCATATCCAAGGCGCCTCGTGGAGGATAACTTGCCGGCAGCTTTCTTCTCCCAACGTCATTCTCCGTTGGGGTCACGCGTCGGCTGCCCGTCAGGTGCCACGCCTTTCCTCTTCGGGAAGGTACATCGCCCTCTCTCCGCTCCTCCGCATTTGCTCTGCTTCCCTCTTTGCTTGATCTTCTTCTACTTACTTTATGTGTGGATATTGTACTTGAGGGGAAAAATTGCAGGTACGACTATCATGCTGGGAGAATTCTATTCTATCTTCCCGTGTTATTTCGTATCAATTGGGTGTAGTTGGTACATCTACGCCTAGTAAAGATGGACTCGAGCGGCCAAAAGGAGGGGTGAGACTCATCTTACCCCACCACGCAGTTGGAGTCATTTCTAGTATCTTATCGGGGAAGTCGGGGCATTTCCCGAGGATAAGTGACCACCTCTCTTTCGTATCGCCGATCCCAAGCCTCCAGTGAGAATCTACTTCTTGCTTGATATTTCTTTTCCTCTTCTCTGCCACTTGACTCCCTTAGATCCTCCTCCGCGAGACCCTCTTCCCCATCGCAAACACCGCCTGATCACGCCATCAAGATGCCATTGAACTCCAAAGCTGTCTATTCTCGTCTAAACCCCGACTTTGCCCCTTTTGCGAGTCGGAGGAGTACTGTGCATAGCACGAAAGGAATCGTAACCTGTACTCAGCCATTGGCGGCCGCCGCAGGTCACAGAATCCTGAGTGAAGGAGGCAATGCCGCAGTACGTCTTAGAAGAAACCTGCCCTCTGCTTAGATGTAATGCTAACTTCGGGAAAAGGATGCTGCTGTAGCTGTCGGTCAGTAGAACAAGTGTGTTTAGAGAGAAGATGAAACTAAGAGAAACGTGTCTACTAGCTGCGGCATTGAATATCACGGAGCCCTCATCCACAGGCATCGGTGGAGACATGTTTTGTCTCTTCTATGATGCCAAAACGAAGAAAGTCCACTCACTGAACGGCTCTGGTCGCTATCCTGCCAATGCGACTCTCGAAAAGGTCAGGAAGGATCTGAACCTTGGCCCGGATGATTCTGGGAAAATACCAATGACCAGCGTCCTCGCCGTGTCTACTCCAGGTGCCGCGGCAGGATGGGTTGATACTGTGGAAAAGTTCGGTAGTGGAAATCTGTCCTTGGAGCAGATCTTGCGTCCTGCCATTGAACTCGGTGAGGAAGGCTTTCCTGTCTCGGAGTTGGCATCTTTCTTTGTAAGCATATTGTTCGCTTCGTTCAACCCATACGAAAAGCTGACTTCTTACAGTGGCACGAAAGCGAGCATCTGATTCGTGCAGCATCGCCAAACTACCACGAGATGCTCAAATCTGACCCTAACGCTGAAAATGGTGTTCGGAGCCCTCTACCCGGAGAAATCCTGCGAAATCCCACACTCGCCCAAACATTCCGAGCGCTTGCCGCAGAAGGAAAGAAGGGTTTCTATGAGGGACGTGTTGCAGAAGAACTTGTCAAAGTCGTCCAGGACCTGGGAGGCTATATAACCCTGGAAGACCTTAAGTTCCACGCCGAAACAGGAAGCCAGGAAACAGAAGCCGTCTCGCTTAAGTTTACCGGTCAGGATATTGTGGAGAAGCAGACCGCCGGTACGACCGGCGAGGCTAACCAGGGAGTGGAAATATGGGAGCATCCACCGAACGGGCAGGGTATCGTGGCTCTTATGGCCCTGGGTATCCTCGAGGAATTAGAACGCACAGGAAAGATCCCAAAGTTCACTGAGGCACAGCACAACTCCGCCGAATATCTACACGCAGTCATCGAGAGCCTTCGCATTGCATTTGCCGATGGGTCCTGGTGGGTCACCGATCCCGACGTGGAGAAGGTCCCAAGCAAGGAACTTATATCCCGCGAGTATCTCGCGGAGCGTGCCAAGCTGTTCAATCCTGATAAGGCTTCTGATATCATTGATCATGGCAGTCCAGCTCACAACCATTGTGATACGGTATACTTTGCAGTGACAGACAAAGAGGGCAACGGTATCTCTTTCATCAACAGCAACTATGGTGGTTTCGGAACGTGTATCATACCAAAGGGATGCGGGTTCACACTACAAAACCGGGGTGCCAACTTCTCGCTGACCCCTGGGCATCCGAACGTTCTGGCCCCGCGCAAGAGACCCTATCATACCATCATTCCGGCATTGATCACTAACGTCTCTGACGGTTCTCTTCATTCAGTATATGGTGTGATGGGCGGCTTCATGCAACCACAGGGTCACGTACAGGTCCTGCTCAATATGCTTGCATTCAACTACCACCCTCAAGCTGCGCTCGATAGTCCTCGAATCTGTATCGCCGCTGGTAACGCCGATGGCGAAAAGCCCATCGACAGAACAGTTTATGTCGAGGAAGGTGTCAGCGATGCTGCTGTTGAGGGCCTAAAGCAGCTGGGCCATCAAGTCGAGGTTCTGACTGGATGGAAGAGGGGCATGTTCGGCCGTGGTCAGATTATCCGTTGTCATTATGATGATGGGAAGCTGGTGTACAGCGCTGGTAGCGACTTGAGAGGTGATGGAATGGCAATTCCAGCCCTGTGAAGTTTTACCCCGGGGATTTTAAAACCTCATTATGACGAGCTAAGACGATACGTATCCTAGAATGTGCCAATGCAGCCCAAATAAGTTGATTCATTCATGTCCCACAGCGCGCTCAGAAACCCATAAACGTAAGGACTGAAGTAAAAGAAATTCCGCTAGTTTCCACACGCTTCACCGTAGACAGCACTTTTCAAGAAGAAAAGAAAACATTAGAAGTAAATATAAGCCTCATATAGAAAACAAGTCATATCATTCGTGAAAATAATCAATTGCATGCAGCATACATCAAACGTAAGGTACATGAGAATAGAACCGAAATAGGCTAAAATGCTTCATATGAAAAAGCCACAAGCACCCCGAACCATATGCTATTCCCGCTGATGCATGCATGCTGTGAACCTGCTGCGATAAATGCAAAGTGAAACAAAGCAAAACAATGAATAAATAAATACATCGAACTGACGGGAAGAACGGAAGGGAAGGACAGGATTACCACAAGGGTGATTGGGTTTGTTGATTCCCCGGCAAGCTATCATCAGTGAGCAGCAATCGCTCCCAAGAGGGTCTTCAGCTTGGAAGGCCCACTGGGTGGAGGAGACGGCTCGCGACGATGCCTGTGATGGCGATGGCGATGCTCTCCGCTACTGCGGTGATGGCGACGTTGCTCGGGTTCCTCCTCCCTTGCCCTTGCTTCCTGCTCCATTTCCATCCTCTTGCGCTCTCTGCGAGCTTCACGCCGAGCTCGAGCTTCTTCGTCGTCCTCGGGACGTGATCGACCGGAGCGCTCACTGCTGCTCTTGCCTTCTTGCGACTGACGTTGACTCTGGTGGGAGGATGACCTTCTCTCACGATCTTTGTAGACGTTGGCGGAGGCCTTGGCAGCATTGATCTTCAGGAGTGGGCCGTTGGTGTCCGACTGACCCTCCATATACTTCAGGAAGAAGCGAGGCTTGGGTTCTGTGGACTGGGTGTGGCGTGATGAAGAGCTGCTCTTGCGCTCGCGGTCCTGGCTTCCGGAGTGATCTGAGCGTGGGTGTGACCTGGCAGGTGCGCTCTCTTTCCCGCTCAACGAACGTTCGGATTGTTCCAAGTTCCTTGATCTCGCGCTTCGCTCAGAGCGCTTTGCGCGTTCCCGCTCCCGCTCCCGTTCAAGTTGTTCACGTTGTTCGCGTTCGCGCTCTCGTTGTTGTCTGCGCTCACGCTCTTGTTGTCTGCGTTCTTGCTCTTGTTGTATACGCTCCTGCTCTCGTATACGCTCCTGCTCTCGTTGTATACGCTCTTGCTCTTGTTGTATACGCTCTTTTTCTTGTTGTCTGCGCGCGCGTTCTTGTCGTCTTTGCTCGCGCTCGCGCTCACGCTCGAGCTCGCGTTGGCGTTCGTACTCTCGTTCCCGTTCACGTTTCCGCTCGTCGCGATCCCGGTCACGCTCCCGCTGCTTATCCTTTTCTCTCTCTCTTCCACGGTCCAAAGAGCGGCGCTCTTTCTCGATGACCTGGATCTTTTGCTTCTGCTTCTCTTCATGAAGTCTTTTGGACTCCTGTAAAGCTTGTGCCCATCGACCCACAATACCAACACGCTCACCTTTTTGCCGTTGGGATCGATGGCCGTCAGAAGAGCTTCTAGACTCCTTCCGATCATAGTCGGCGTCAGGTGATCTTCTGTGCTTCCTTCGTGAGTCTTTCCGGTGGACTGATGCGGCGGCTGCGGCGGCGGCAGCAGCAGCAGCGGCCCCGGCCGCGGCTCCAGCTAGGATTTCGCCTCTTGAAGAATCAATAGCCTCGGTTTCCTCTGACGGCTCTGAGCTCGGATCTGCTTCATATCCTTCGCTTTCGCCATGTTCTTCCGGTAGCGGTGCAGCGACTTCTGATGGGTCGATAGGAAAAGATCTCTCAGCAGGGGCTATATCTTCTGCCGGTTCTGGTTCATTGACCGAACCGGGTTCGTCAACAGGTGCAGCGTCTTCAACGGCAGCCCGCTCTTCAGCAGGAACGGCCTCTTCGACCGGAATGGCCTCTTCCACAACAGCAGGTTCTTCCACAGCAGTAGGTTCTTCCACAGCAGCAGGTTCTTCCACAGCAACAGGTTCTTCCACAGAGGCGGGTTCTTCCACAGCGGCGGGTTCTTCCACAGAGGCGGGTTCTTCCACAGAGGCGGGTTCTTCCACAGCGGCGGGTTCTTCAGCCGGGGCAGCTGCTTCCGGAGCAGGCTTCTCAGCAGCAGGTTCCACTGCAACAGGCTCTTCCGCTGCAGTAGGTTCTTCTACCGGAGCAGGTTCTTCTGCTGCAACAGGCTCTTCCGCTGCAGTAGGTTCTTCTATCGGAGCAGTTTCTTCTGCTGCAACAGGCTCTTCAACGGTGATTTCTTCTACTGGGGCTGGTTCTTCCGCAGTTGTTTGCTCATCAGCAGCAGGTTCCTCCGCCGAGGGAGGCTCTTCTGCAGCAGGGGTAGCCTCTTCCACCGGAGCAGGTTCTTCCACTGGTGCGGGGTCGTCAACAGCTTGTTCAGCGGGAACCTCTTCAACAGACGAAGACTCTTCTACTGGCGGTTGTTCTTCAGCGGCAGCGAGCTCCTCGGGAGCAGGTTCTTCGACCGGAGCAGGTTCTTCGGTGACAGGCTCTTCGGCGA
The DNA here is from genome assembly GCF_003344945.1 of Aspergillus welwitschiae. Lineage (NCBI taxonomy): Eukaryota > Fungi > Ascomycota > Eurotiomycetes > Eurotiales > Aspergillaceae > Aspergillus > Aspergillus welwitschiae. The sequence goes on from NW_020798699.1 coordinate 199,746, forward strand.
CGGGCTCTTCAGAGGCGGCAGGTTCCTCAGTGGTGGTAGGTTCCTCGGTGGCGGGAATCTCGACAGCTTTCTCAACCGGGGCAGGCTCTTCAACCGGGGCGGGCTCTTCAACCGGGGCGGGCTCTTCAACCGG